>NC_140594.1:1183802611-1183987023 GCF_964204655.1 Triturus cristatus | reverse complement strand
CCCCAGATGGGGCCGCGGGAGGAGCTACCAATGTCTTTTCTACGCCACCCAGAATAAATAAACTTACTTTTCAAGAGTCAGCGCATTCACGTACACCCAAACTCCTTAGTACCCGTACGCTTAAGGAACTTCTTATAGACTGTAGATATGACCCGGTGCCTGGAAAGGAGGACGAAATGACCCTAGCATCATTGCGTATCAGACGAGCCGCAGTGTATTTAGCGAAGTTACCAGGAATGACTGCGCATCTAGATAATATATATCATTTTGTCCAAACAGGGCGAGATCCAGAATGTATTTACAGAGCTATGGAATACCAGAAAGTAGAGATACAGGGGGAACTGTTACGTTTCCTCATAAACTGTGTGATCAGAAATCAAGACCGACCGGGAGTAGACCCGGAAGCCATGAAAATTCTTACAAGATGGAGCCAGAATATATCGGAAGGGAGACATGATAAACAAAACTGTATAATAGCCATGTGCCGAAAGATCCGTAAAGAAATAGAACGCCTACACGAAGAGCGATTAGAGGTAGACGAGTTCGAACAAAACGAGGAAGAAGGGTCAGGACTGCCCACAGGACAGTCGGACACCATAGCCTATGTAGGTAGAGGAAGATCTTGTAATAGGAGTAAGACTAGATATCACACTGACTCAATACATCCGATATGTCCAGATAATAACAGAAATTTTCAAATACCTATAATTAACATAAGGTCTAACGAGCATTCGTTCCAAACCGCCGACAAACTACTACAAGAACGAAGGGGTTATCATTTCCTCGATTCTATGGATGAACAAGATTTAGCCAGGGCAGCTGTCCATTGGGTGGACAGTCCCGGAAAATATAGTGATGATACAGTAGTACGCACATTTTTGAATCTTACCCCAGATGAACAAAGGTTAGCTGGGATTTATATGATTCAACAACTCATTATACTATATCGGAGTCAGCATTCGGACCCTGGTCCCTTGCCTGACATACTGACTGAATTACTTATGAATAAATGGAGAGGTCCAGGTACTGAATTAATTAAAGAAATTCTAGAATCAAGAAAGCAGTATATTCTTTTTGTATGTTCAGAACATGTTCCATTGTCTGTCAAGGAAAGAACTACGTATCACATAGATAGACAGAATCCCTTACGAGAAGTGCACCCGATAAAGGGTGAGGACAACGAGTTTAAACGCGTATTTGTATATACGCCTATATCGAAAATAGAATTGTTAGAAATGAAGAAAGTAGTACCCAGTCATGACAAGGACCCAGCGGGGTTTCACCGAGAAATTAAAGACATGTTACTCATGGGAGAATATACCTACCCCGACATTATGACAATATTAAAGGTGTTGATGCCTGCTGGCATTTATGAGAAACTCAAGGAAAAAGAGTGGGAGGTAGGTGATCAAAAGATAGAATGGTCAGCATTAGAAGCAGAAGAAAGGGCCCGAGGTCCAGGTTCGGGGCTTGGGGACAAAACTAAGGCATTACCAGGACTACTAGTACAGGTACTGCCACGTTTATTAACTACGAAAAAGGAAGATTGGGGTACAATTTCAGCCTGTAAACAGAAGCAAGACGAAGACACTAGTGATTACTATGCCCGTTTTGAAAAATGTTTTGGTATAAATAGTGGCATAAAAGCAAGTAGCGAATCATACCCACATCTGTTTGTAACAAAATTAGTAGAAAATGCTCTGCCCCCAGTAAAGAATAGAGTATTAAAATTCGAGAGTACCTGGCAAGGTAACACTCCAACACAAATGTTACAAATGTTACAGTACCACCACAATAGAATTAAAGAGGAACAAGAACATGAACACAGACGCATGAAAGACACGAAAATGAAAATGCTAGTTTCCCAGACAGTTCCAGCTGAAGGACATAAAAAGGGTATGACACATTCCGATTCAGCAGGACCTGTAAAGGGGACATGCAATTATTGTAAAAAGCCAGGCCATTACGTACACGATTGTCCAGTTTTAAAACATAATATCGCCATAGGTAAAACACAAGAAAGATCACGGCCACTAAGACAAGATCAGAATGAACAAGGAGCTATGCAGCATGCCCAGGCCATGCCAGCCTCACAACAGCCAATACAGTTTGTGCCAGCTGCACCACCGTTGCCTGCTGCTGCCACACAGACGACAACACGACAAATGTATCAGACCGCACAGTATGAATATCCCGAGTATCAGCGTTACGCATGAACAAGCCTAGAGAGGGAAGTTGACTTACCCCTTATCGAGATTCCTGTAGATCAAGAAGGACCTTATGTACATAGTAAATTATTAGGTCAAGATAGAAAATTTTTACTCGATACAGGGGCAAGTCGAACAACTATAAAACGTAGTGAAGTTCCAGGGGCACCCCTCTCAGGCTCACAGAATATTTCCCTTGGTTTTTCAGGAAAACCTATTGTTAATGAAGTATCACAGCCTTTGCCACTTACGATAGGACCTCTGACCCGAACTACAGATTTACTGCTTACTAAGTCATGTCCAGAAAACTTGTTAGGAATAAAAACGTTGAAAGCCCTAGGAGCCATAATATGTTGTTCTCCGGAAGGAGTAAGATTGTTTTTACGTGATTTTAAAGGTCACTATGTATCTAGAGACATGGATCCCCGACTGCAGGCCTTACCTACACGTCTATGGGCACAAGGCCCTACTGATGTTGGTTGCATGAATATTACACCATATCGAGTCACATTAAAGGCAGGAGTGGTGCTACCACGAATGCGACAATACAAGTTACCACCAGATGCTGTAGTGGCTTTACTACAAATCATTGACGAGCTCATTGCCCAAGGAGTAGTTGTGGAAACAGACTCCAATATATGTAATTCACCGATAATACCGATTCTTAAACGAACAGATCCTACAGCGCCGCCAGTATATCGATTGGTTATTGATCTGCGCGAATTAAACAAATGCATTGTGCCACAATTCCCTGTGGTCCCAGATATCTCGTCATTACTGACAGCCATTGATTCCGAAGCGACATTCTTTACTGTAATTGATCTCAAAAACGCCTTTTTCAGCGTCCCAATAGATCCGGAAAGCCAATATTTGTTCGGATTTAGTTTAAATGGACGTAGCTTTAAATTCACACGCTCACCTCAAGGATTTACAGAAAGCCCCAGCATCTATAGCCAAGCACTGAAACGAGAACTTGACAGTATCCACATGCCAGTTAACACTGCTTTGCTTCAATATGTCGATGATCTGCTGATTACCGCAAGAAGCGAACCTGAATGTGAGAAAGCATCACTGACAGTTTTACAATTTCTGGCCGAAAAAGGGCACAAGGTGTCCCCTTCTAAGCTGCAATTCTGTGTCCAGCAAGTTGTTTATCTTGGACACTCGCTGGACAAGGAGGGAAGGCAGCTTACACCCGACCGTATTCAGTTAATAGCTAACATGCCAATACCCAAGACACAAAAGGAGGTACGGGCTTTCATAGGCCTCACTTCATATTGTAGGCAGTGGATCCCTCAGTATGCATTTCTAGCAAAACCACTCATTCAATTAACAACACAGGAGGCAGCCACATCGACTGTTCTCCCTTGGACTCAAGAACATACACAAGCTTTTGAAAACCTAAAGAAAGCTTTATGTCAAGCACCTGTTTTAGCAACACCATGTTACAGAAAACAGTTTACACTCTTTGTTACAGAACGCGAAGGTACTGCTTTGTCAGTACTCACACAAGAACAAGCAGGAGCACACAAACCATGTGCCTATTTCTCTAGTACATTAGATCCCGTAGCTCAGGCTTTGCCTGCGTGCCTGAAATCAGTAGCAGCGACAGCTTTAGCAATCAGACAAAGCGATGCCATAGTGTTAGGACATCCATTGACAGTTCAAGTACCCCACGCAGTAGAGGTTCTTGTAAATAGAACGCAAACACAACACTTGACCGTAGCACGACTTACAGGGTATGAACTTACACTGTTTCAGCCACATATAGAAATAAGACGCTGTAACACATTGAATCCTGCCACACTTTTGCCAGTAACCGGAACAGACCCACTAGCCCATGACTGTATTGAAGTTATTACTGTAACGACAAAACCCAGACAAGACTTGACCGATGTTCCATTGTCAGATCCAGACTTGACATTTTATGTCGATGGTTCATGCATGAGAACAAGTATAGGAGAGTTAGTAGCCGCTTATGCAGTCACAACAGATACTGAAGTCATTGAAACTAATCGTATAAATACTTTGTCAGCTCAAGCCGCAGAGCTCATCGCTCTGACACAGGCCTGTATTCAAGCCACGAATAAAAAAAGTCAACATATACACTGATTCACGTTATGCATTCGGAGTTGTACATGACTTCGGCGTGCTGTGGCGAGAGAGAGGTTATTTAACTTCCCACGGTGCCCACATTCAGCACGGACCCCTCATTCACGCATTATTAGATGCAATACATCTACCCACTGAAATATCAATTATGAAATGTAAGGCCCATACGAAGGTTACTGATATCATTTCCCAAGGCAATGATCTAGCCGACAGAACAGCTAAACTGACTGCTCAAACTCAGACCCCCGACATGACAAAGACAATAGTCCCGACACCGACACATTGTATGACCGTTAAAGATCCTACTCTTGACGTAATTGACATACAGACACATGCTACACCAGACGAAATAAAGAAATGGACCGAGTTAGGAGGGATCCAAACGGACCAAGGATGGATGATGAAGGAAAGGTCTGTATGGTTCCTTCCTGATTCAATGGTCCAAGTCGTAATTAACACTATACATAGTCCGGCACATCTAGGAGAAAAAGCTATGCTAGACAGCATTCAACACATTTGGTTCAATAAACATTTACGAGCAGCAGCAAAACAAAAGGTCCGTACCTGTATGATCTGTTTCCAGTTCAACCCAGGAAAAAGTGTTCCCGTAGAACAGGGTGGATTTCATCCTCCTGATCACCCTTTTGAAGTCCTACAGATGGATTATATCCAGATGGAACGATGTCGAGGATTCAAATATGTTCTCGTAGTTGTCTGCGCTCTGTCCCGTTGGACAGAGGCGTACCCGGTTTCAGATTACACTGCCCCGACTACTGCCAAACAGTTGGTTCGAGAATTCTTCCCACGATACGGTTTACCACGTGTTGTCTACTCAGATAACGGCCAGCCGTTCTCATCCGAATTAATGAAACACGTTTCACTTCTGCTAGGATATCAGTGGAAATTCCACTGTGTCCGACATCCCGAGGCAGCAGGTCTCGTAGAAAGACATAATCAGACACTGAAAATCAGACTGTCCAAAATATGCAGAGAGAAAGGGGTCGACTGGATAGTAGCATTACCAGTTGCACTTTTTTACATGAGAATGGTAGCACACTCTAGAACAGGGCTATCCCCGTATGAGGTGATCTTCGGTAGACCACCGAATATGTGGGGGACGCCTATACCACGCAAAATAACTGATATTGACTGTAATATGCTGACAGATTACTTGGCTTCCTTGATGTCTGCACTACAATCTTCTCGTTCGCAGGTAGCTGCAGCCTTTCCCGACAACACTGAGGTGAAACCCCATGACGTGGTTCCGGGGGATCTTGTCTTTGTGAGAAATTTCGACCGAAAGACTCAACTGGAGCCCAGGTGGAAAGCACCCAAGTTGGTCCTGTTGACCACACGAACAGCCGTGAAGATCGAGGGCCGCAAGGGCTGGATTCATTCAAGCCACATCAAGAAATTTCATGGACTATCTTCGGATATAGACATTGTGCCCTGCACTCCCTCACAGACTGATACAAAGCTTCCTTTTGTTGAACCGAACAAATCTGAAAATTACAAACTAAAGCTTAGGCCCACCAAGTCGAGCAATTTGATTGTTTAAGTCCTCTCCAAGGTGAAGCGGTTGAATTGTCTCTGACATGTATCCCTTGGACCTGAGTAGAGAAAATACCCGAAAAATGTTGAAACGACAGGCGTATTGTAAATCACTGCGTAGCCACTGCATAGTGACATTATTAATTTTGTTTTTATTGAGTCTTTTAATAATTATTACAAGTATGTTGTTGCACATATATTACCCTATTTCTAGACATGTTTATAATGTTGCTGCTGAACATTCTTTTAGTGACTTACCTCCGCATGAATTATCTTATAGACTTGCGCTGCGCAATAACACTTTCATTAGTATGTTACATCATTCCCATCAGACTAGTAACGCCACCAATTGTTGGGTGTGTGGCCGACTCCCTCCCTACCAGAATTATGAAGGAGTCCTGCCTTTCTTTCCACATCCATTTACACATAATGGCTCCTGTGGAGCATGGTTTAGTTTAATTAATTCCATAGACTCAGACACAGCAGTTTACCAAGACCATTGGATATGGGGAAACCTGAACCTAGTTTTATTCAAAGTCTGTTACCCTGACAAGGAGGGTCGCCCCAAAAGAACAGGAACTGATCTAGAAAATGAAGTATATGGATTAGGTAATTTTACACCTAATCTCATGATTCTAAATGTCGTATCCGAAGTTGAGCTAGTCTTACCCACCATGTCAGTATTCCCAGCAAAAGGTGAATTATGTGTAAGAAAGGTTGGTTCCATACATATGGGCCACAGTCAATGCACTACTACCGTAGAATTCAGTGACCAAGGCAAATCTTCATTCAGAGCTTCTCGCCACTCCTACTTTATATGTGGTCAGACTGCATATATGCGTCTACCCCTAGATTGGGATGGTACCTGCTACATTGCATTCCTTTTGCCACCTGTTTTCCTAGCTCCTCCTGATTATTACAGAAATATTCATTTAGTACACAACAGAAAACGGAGAGATCTCCCCATTGTCGATTACACTGAGACGGCATGGGACAAGTATGTAGATTTTAATAAAGGCATCTTTCCCTATATAGGTACTGTTACTAATAGTAAGCTGATACGTAGATTAACTAGAACCCTTGAAGCAGTAGTGAATGAGACTATTTCCGCCTTAGGCAATTTAACGGAAGAGCAGTCTGCTATGCGGATTGTTGTGCTTCAAAATCGTCTTGTCCTTGACGTCATCCTGGCTGATAGGGGCGGAGCTTGTAGGGTCATCGGATCAAGCTGTTGCGTATTCATACCAGAAAATTCGCCATCTGTATATAAAGCCATCACTCGCCTTCATAAGATTGTAAGCCAGATACACCAGAACCCAGGCACTTGGACTTGGTCCAGTTGGTTTTGGAATGCGGTATCAGCCTGGGGATGGAGAGTTCTATCCTTCCTAGGTATTGGCCTTCTCATACTATTCAGTTGCTGTCTATGTCTACAATGTGGACCAGCGATTTGTGGTCTGTGTGCCACATCGTGTATCCCACATCAAGATTTTCATTCAAGATCCCGGAAGAAGAAAGAAGAACAAATGATGCTATATGAACAGATCAATGGATTGATGAAGATTGATATCTCTTGAAGGGCAAGTAGGGGACAAGGAGGGAATGTGGAAATATGGATTTTCCTGGTCAGTTATGTCCCCTATCTTGGACCCCAACGGTTCTATGTGCATGTCGCAAGTACATGTATGTTCCCTCCAGTTCCAGTATTGATGACGCAAACACATGCGTGTCCACCGTCAACATGTCCTCTGCCAGATCCGCCATGAATAGGCCGGATATTCCACTCTTAAATATGAAAGGCCACCGGCTTTATATGGTTCACTTATGCCACTTTTCAGTCCAGGCAAGTAGGCCCTGATTCTGTCATCAAACTCTTCTTGCCTTCTGCCTCTAAAAACTCCAGCCCGAGCCTGCATCTGTGACCATGAACTTTGTCTCATTCTCTGCGCGGCTCACGAAGCCTGACATCAGCTTACTCTCTGCCAAGAACTGTATTTCACCTTCGAATTATCTGCTTCCCCCTCAGCCGATGCATTCCTGCCTAGTAGTTTAAGTAAACATTCCTCCAGTTACCAAGCAAAAAGGCCCATCTTCTCTGTCCTCATGCAAGTAATTCATAGCCTTGTTACCATGGAATATTCCTACCCCCTCGCATTCAGTGTAGACACTTAAACGCTTGTACACGCACAGTCAGTATAGAATAGATTCTGTCCGAGAGTCCTCCTTTTTGGATAACATAGTTCTTTAAACATAGGATGTTAGATATGATTTGGGATTAGGTTGACTTGACCTCCCAGACTTCTCGTCTCCACATATAGAGCTAAATGTCAAGTCCCCGTCACCCCCTAGTTACACGTCAATTACACGTCATACTGCTGCGCGCGCATCCATGCCACGTATTATCTTATAGATCCACCTATACATGACATCACAACCAATCATGTTCCTTTTTACTCATTATTACACCCATTTTCGGTTACGTAAACCAAACGTCAATGTCCTTATCAATTGTTACGCCTACCGTATTCACTTCATTATAATGTATGTATTATAAAAGTTACTGCTTGTCAATAAAGTATGTACTTCACTTCCTGAACCCCCGTGGTGATGGAACTTGAGGCATCCGATTATAATCGCTTATTGGAATAAAGTCCATTCCGAAACTCTAATATCACGGATTCTGCCTCTCATTTTACTGAGCTATTTTATAATGTTTCTGTACCAAATTCAGTCCCGGTAAAGGAGAAATATTTACCACAAGTCGGCCACGCCGCACTGTTCTGCTTCTCTCCTTGCAGGCACATGCTCCCAGCCTCCTCAGTGGCCAATCCTGACATTACTCTCATGCATAACAGCAGCCTCAGGATTGGGTTGAGAGCTCTGAATTTGCGCTCCCAGGGAGACTGGGAGCCTGTGTCTGCTCTCTCCAACCCAGCAACGCAGCTGGGTTGGCGAGAGTTTCAGTGTGCATGGCTGTTTGGCCAGCCTGAGACGGCTGGCAAACCATTATGCACACTGACAACAGTTGACTACCACTCCCACTATGCATGTCATTCCCCTGGCCCCGCCCCCAAGACTCGTCAGGAAAGAAAAAAAAACAATAATTGTAGGAAAGTGCCCTTTCTTTGCATGGTTACCCCCCATTTTTGCCTGACATCTGATGCAACCCGACTTGATGTGCCCTGGGACCCTGCCAATCAGGTTCCTGGAGCCTGTGTTCTTTCCCAAAACTGTACCTTTGTATCCACAATTGGCACATCCCTGGCCGCAGGTAAGTCCCTTGTTAAAGGTGTCATGGGCACCAAGGGCACTGTGACCAAGGAAGACCTCTGAGAGCTGCAGCACCCATTGTGCCACCCTTAGGGGCCCTGCACCTTACCCTACACACTCTGCCATAGCAGGCTGCATGTTTTGGTGCAGAGAAAAGTGAAGAGTTGACATGGCACACACCCCTGCATTACAATGAATTGTGCCAACCTGCACACCTTAGTTATGAATTTCTACTAAAGTACTCTGTCAATACAATGAGACAGTGTGTGCAGCTTCATTCATGGCATCTGCCACTGTCCCTAGAGAAATACTCTCAAAGCTTGGTGCGCAGAAAACTACGTTCCCTGGTGAAGCACACTACCTAATGACCCCGAGGGGTTCAACAAAAACTGATCAATAATTCAAAAATAAACATTTACATATGCAACTTGAGGCAAATGTCTTATTCGCCTTCAAGTATATATTTTTAAATTGGATCTATCACAAGAAAATCATTGTATCATTGCAAGTCCATTTACAAATCAAACACTTGTGTTATCTACAGATCATTTGTGTACAAGTTAAATGGCATCCACGGATATGCGTCTTTTAACGACCCCAATGCATTTCGGGTTCCTTGAACCCTTATCAGGGGATATGGTTCATCAATCTAATGAAATAATCATAGTCCACCTGCAGGAACACAAAAGGTAATGTATGTTCAAAGATTGTACAACTGTACGTAAAATCATGTAAATTGCCATGCCATGCCTTCCACTGCCTAAGGCCTAGGTAAGTAACCCCTCTAGCAGGGTGCACTAGTCCTAAGTTGAGGGTACAGAGGCATGAGCCCTGTAGCCCTGCAGTGTCTAAGTCCATTCATAGACATTGTAAGTGCAGTAAAGTCATAAGAAGTATATGGTCTGGCAGTTGATCAGTACAAACTCCACAGCTCAATAATGGCTTTACTATAAACTGGGAAGTTTGGTAGCAAACTTCACAGCTCTTTAAACCCACTCTGATGACAGTGTGGGATTTAATGTAAAAAGCACTCACAAGGCATCTTAGAGATGCCTCCTGAAAACCGCCCTGCCCTGGTGTGGTTCCTGAATAGCTGTCCGCATTGCCACCACCAGACAAGTATCTGGGCCCCTTGGTAGAGAGCCTCCGCTGTCAGGGTCCAGAAACAGAGCCCATCCTGAGGTGTCATGCCTCCGCCCCCAGGATGGGCGGCGCCCACAAAAGGGGAAGCTTCAAAGGCCTGCTGCCTTTGGACGCTATGCCAGACTTATCCTGCCCCAGTAACTGGCTCCCACCAGTTCTGACCCTACTTGGGTGGGAGAATCGACGGGTAATCCAAGTTAGGAAGAGAGGTGCGCCTACCTTTGCCAACTCCACTCTTCAGGTGAGGGAGGCGAGGTGAAGCACACATCTCAGTCCAAACCATCTTGGAAATGAGGGGACTCGGCCAATTAGGAAGTGGCTCATGCCCCCTCCCACCGGAGGGTTGCATAATAGGGGGAGTACCCACCCCAAGGAAGGGACCAATTGGTCCCAACCTACACACCCCTTTAACACCTCTAAATCTATTATTTAGGAGAGACACCAAGCATTGCCTCCTCAGATTAGAGGAAGAAAAAAGGACCTAAGAGTCATGGTGACACAGGAAAAAACTGAGGACACCAACTGACTTGGCCCCAGCCCTACCGGCCTGTCCTAAACACGACCTGCCTACAGCAAAGAAACTGGCGTGTCCCACAGCAGCAGACCCCCAGAGCCCGGAGGACCTGCCCTGCACTCAACTAAGAGACTCTGTCTCCTGTGAGCATCAGATTTGCTCAAACCAAAAACTAAGCCGTCAGAGTCCAGACTCTGTGATTCTGCACAAGGGTGCCCCGGCTCGAGGTTGAGTGGCCTCATACTCCAAAGAGGTCCCCCGGTGATCCTATGTCAGGATCCGGCGACGACTGACCTCCCACAAGCTTTGAAACTAAGCCTGCATCCTTAACTTGAAGGGTCTCCCTGACCGAAGGCAGTAAGGCAACTGCTACCTTGACTGAAGCGGTCCAGGAAGTCTGTCTGCATCTGTCTGACTGACGCCGACCAATCGCAGCCTAAGGAAACCGACGCTGAAGACACTCCAACCCTTGGCGCCTTCCCGGCCTTGGGTGGCCCAACCGACGTTGTCCAGGCATCCTCCCAGATTCCCAGTCACCTTCCCAGTCAATGATCGCCTCCAAGAAGTCCCCCCGACTGAGCCAGCAGCTTTCCGAAACCGAAGCCCAAGTACCGCAGTGTTCGCTTTACCTCCTGCACCCGGCCGCCGTGGTGCCGCTGTAGTTCTTGTGTCAGTCATTGGCCCCTGTAATGCCGACTGCATCCTTAGGAGCTTTGCTCCCACATTCAAGTGACCTGCTTGCCAACAGACTCCAACCAAAGGCCCTTTAATTCCGCTGGCTACTGCTGGGCCCCTGCACTCTGCACCCGGCCACTTCAGTGTCGCTGGTGGTGTAACTAGAGTGTACACTTGGACCTTGTGGAACCTTGGTCCGAACCCCAGAACCTCAACCTCGTAAGTCCAATACTTACCTCCAAGTTCGATAAACATTTTTCTTCCCACAGAGCCTCATAGTATGAGATTTTGGGTCTAGAAAGACTATGTAGAACTGCTAATGTTTGGGGAAAAGTGAGCACTATTACAACGTAATCTGAAAGTAATCAGAGCGTATATACTGTGTAATGGCAAGTATTCTGAAAAGCGATATCAACCTGTAAGTGTTACAATTACAAGAACAGGTGCATTTCCTTGAACAGTCATGCATTTGAAAGTACTTATTACCTATCTGTACCAAGTCCTGCTTGGTTCTATAAACCATCCATAAGTATACCTTTTTTATACTCACCTAATTGGTCTGGAGTCTGTCTCTGAGTGTGTGACATTATCCTTGATTGAGTGAATACAATAAATGCTTAACACACCCTCCTAATACGCCTAATTGCTCGCCCGCACTACCACAAAGGGAGCCAATAGTGATGATCTAATTCAGCCTCTGTATGCCTCTGGGAATCCCCAGGATTCTGTGCAGACTGTGCCTTACTTTGGTATAGTATATACAGAGCCAGCTTCCTACAATAATAAAATCTGTTTATTATTGTTTTATTTTTCCTTTCCTGACGTTTTGAGGCGGGGGTGGAGGGGCCACATTCCTCCACATAGCGGAGGAACCGCGCTGGTAGTGGTAGATTTAAACTACTTCGCTTGTCTATTATGCTGAGCAGCCATGAAGTGATGGGAGCTTTGACACCATTTAGTGAGATATTTGTGGGTAGGTCTTTGCATTTTCAATCTTTGATGTGTTGCTGTGGCTATTTGGATTTAAAAAAAGATCCGTGCTCATGAACGGACTGTATTGAACCTCAAGTGAGTACTTCTATTTCCAACTGGTTTTTTTTAATAGTACTTTTGATTGAAATTTATTGAAAATATTATATAGCATTAGATTCAATACCATTATAATATCACAAACACTTGAACCACTGACATGAACAGTAATTTCCAAATAACCTGGCCACGTTCAGAAAGTGACTTCACGATCTATTCCACAATTCACCACTGGAGGGCAGTGCATGACTGAATATGCCATGTGAAAACCGCAGGTGTCATTGCTGAATGGGACAGCACACTCTTACCCCAGGCTCACTGGTGTCAATCAAGGAGGTCAGTGAATAAAGTACCTGATGCTGCAAAACTCCCCATGCAGTAGGGTTACCAGGTGACTTTAGCAGGGAAGCACAGGTCCAGTCCGGACTTTTGTTTGAGGAAACGTTGCTTTGGATTGGATGAACAGACGTGGATCATTCCAGCAACCACGCTAAGGCTTTTATTTGTTTACGGGTCTTGGAGGAATTTTAATTACACTGGCAACATTTGTGAAATTCCAGAAAAATACGCGCCATTCATGAAAAAGTTTTGCGAGATGTCAGGAGGAGACTAGTTTGCACAGAAAATGTCTTGAAGAGTGATTAATTTATTTATGGATCTTTATTTAGCGCGGACATTGCCCAAAGTTGTTAGTGCGTTTTACTATAAAACAAGTCTCATTGCAAGAGATAAAAAGTTATTTTTTCTGCTCAAACCAGTCTCCTGGGAGCTTGTCTCAAGATTATCACGTGAGGTGCGAAATGTGAAGCTCACTGTGGGGCAGATCATCATGGCCCCGTGATAAAATTATCGCCGCTTTAGCGTCCGTTTTTAGACAAAAAGCGGCGATAATTTTATCGCCCTATCAGCAAAGACATGCTAACGCGTGTTTTCATGCCGCTGCGCACGTTTCCTCAACACCCAGTTTTGTATCGCTAATGAGATGCAAAGTGGGCGTAACACACAGAAATTACCAGGAAAATGTTGCTAAGCCACAGTACTCCTATTATCAATCTGCACGCTAACCTGTGCAGCGACGATAAAAGTAGCGCTAACCGTGCTTATCGCAGATTTCCTTACGCCTGCTTTTCATCTGACTAAGCCAGATTAGCCTATGGGTGGTGGGTTATAGGGCTGAGACCGCCCAGCCCTATCAACAAGGTTTCGCCCATCACTGTGCGATTAATCGCACATTTCCCCGCCATCGCTTGAATTTATATCGCATTGGAGATAAGCGTTGTTGATAGCTCGCTATCTCTGCGATAAAATTCAGCGATAGCCGATGATAATTATCCTAGCGCCAAGCACGCTTAGCGATAATTATCGCCGCTGTTGTTGATATGCTCCTTTGATTCTTAATTTCACAAAAACTCTCTCAGAATTTAAGGACAAAATGCACAAATAGCGCAACTGTGGTTCTTAAACCAACACTCACAACAGGGGCCCTGCACTCTTGGTGGCATGGAGTCACCTTACATACGTGACCCCAGTGTCACTACTGCCTGAAGAAGATTACATGTTCTCTGATGTAGGGAAGCTGGCATTAATGATGCCGCCACCTTCCTGTTCTCAGGGGCCTAACACAGGCCCATGCAATGCAGGCAGTCCCCAACAATCTCGTCACATTCCGCAGGGGGACCCCATCACTGTGCATCACCCACCGCCTGTTCTAAAAGGGGGGTGGGGGGGCGTGTCCTACTGTTATCCTGTGTGGCACCGGGTCGGCGTCATAGCAGCAGTGCAAATAACCCTCACAGAAGAGTTTTTTCCTCGTCTGTGAAGAAGGGACGTTTTCCCTCCGCCGCCCAGCGCGAGTATTATTAACCCCTTGCATGCTTCTGACGGAACCACTCCGTCATGAGCCACGGGCGCCGTGTGCTCATGACGGAGTGGTTCCGTCATGCTGCGGCCGTTGGCGGCCGCTCCTCCCACGCGGCGCTGATACCCCGCCTGTGCGGGCGATTAGTGC
The DNA here is from genome assembly GCF_964204655.1 of Triturus cristatus. Lineage (NCBI taxonomy): Eukaryota > Metazoa > Chordata > Amphibia > Caudata > Salamandridae > Triturus > Triturus cristatus. The sequence continues at coordinate 1,183,972,514 of NC_140594.1, read as the reverse complement.
AAGTGGGTGGAGTCATGACGGAACCACGCGTCATGAGCACAGCTCGCCCGTGACTCATGACGGCAGGGTTCCGTCATGAGCATGGCGGCGCCGCAAACCCCCCAAACCCCCCCAGCGCTGAGGCGGAATTCGCGCCGCAGCGAAGGGGTTAAAAGGCGATGGCACAAAACAAAAAGAAACGACAGATTGACATATACGGCAAGAGACATGGTATTATTTTTTAAATTGAAATACTTTAGCGCCATCTTGCGGACATGGGGTGTCGAGCCATTCCAACCACCTCCAAGAACAGAAAATAAATGCAACAAGCAGCGATCGGCATGCAATAAACTTTATACATCAGTTAATGAGGATGGCATTGTTAAAAATGGAATTTTGAACGGCAATGGTTCAACTTCTACCAAATCTGTGTTAAGGAATCTGTGCATCTCCTTGTCTCCTTTCCTAAAACACTTCTATTTGAAGGCACGTCTGCAGTCTCTTACCCGTGCCCAACTGACATTCATTTTAGGGTGACCAGATTTTGGACACTCAAAACCAGGGCAAGCCACAAAAAGAAAAGCATCTCTACAATTTTACACCGTCCGAGGGGCAGAGATGGCAGCGCCCAGCATCAAAGAAACAAACAAGGCACAAAGGGAAGACATTAAATGGTAGTTTTAAGCCCAGAATCATACCTGGTAATTAAATTGCTTTCAGATAAGCTGTGGGTCGCATAATAAACCTGCCTTCCTCTGTTTTCAGTCAACCCTCGCTTAAAACCAGGACAGGAGTGAAATTTGCCGAAATCCTCCGGGACAGCTGGTGAAAAGCCGGGACTGTACTGGCTTATCCAGGACTCCAGGGCACCCTACATTAATTTACCGTCAGTTGGCGCAGGCAAACAGCCCATCACACCACTGGAAAAGTAATACCAACCATCACCTCCGCACTGAGCTCCTGTGAGGGAAATAATGGACAAACTGTGCCCCCTCCCACCATGGTAAGGTGACCAGATTTTAAAGATGAAAAACCGGGACATTTACCAAGCAAGGAAGGAAGACAGCTGTTTCACATCAGCACAGAATGACTTAAATTACAGCTCTCATCAACACAGAAACAGACGAGGGACATCTCCTGAGGCTTGAGCCGGGAGATCGAGGCTGCTGCGCTGTGCGAGGTGTCTGAGTGCTGTTACTATTGTTATAGGTGGCTTTTATCTGCCGTTTTTATTGTGTATTTTAAAAGTGCTTTCCCCTGATTGTTTTTTAAATCCAAACATACTGCCATCTTATTTTTAAATAAATCTTTTACATACGGAGGCTGACCTTATTGCTTGTTCCTCTTCAACGCGTATTTTGCACTGTGCTTTACGATCCTTGCCCGCCCGCCCGCCATCTTGAAGGTAACGTGGGGAGCAGTCAAGCGTCTGCTTCCCACACGCTACTTAGAGGGCCATGGCGCAAGCGCGCAGCGAGCGCACGCGCCAAAGGCAAGCCCATCTGCGCCCATCCGCGCCAGGACACCGCCAGGCGCCAGGGATTATACCGGTTTCATTTCCTTGTCTCGTAAGTCTAAACTTTCCTACAGTGGGGCTGCTCTCAGGCTTATTCGAACTAAAAGTCCCATGGCTAGCCTGATATGCCCCAATGCGTGACTACACTCTTTGGAAGGGCCTATCTCCTGTATACTATGTAGATTCCATAGTCACCTGGAAGCTGAAAACCCACAAAACGTTGACACTGCGCCCCCCATCTCTTCGGATACTAAAACCATTAGTCATAGCCAGTCTCCAACTCCTAAGACTAAGATTACCCAGTGCAATTTCTGGAAGGGTTTTTTAGGGAACGTGAGATCCCTCCCAAAACATGCCTTAGAGATCTGGGACCTATTAAATACTGATTTACCTGACGTGGGTTTCCTAACAGAGACCTGGTTGAAGCCCTCTAGCGGCCCTGATATCAAGATCGCCATTCCTAACGGTTACAAGATTCTGCGGCATGATAGACAGTTGAAAACAGGTGGGGGAGTTGCTATAATCCATAATGAGCGTGCAAAAATTACCATCCTAGACCAACGTGCTCAATTTGAAATTTTGATTTTCAAAATGGAAATGGTCACTCTTGACTCATGGAAAGGGGCACTGGTCTATCGTCCCCCGGGCCCTGTAAAGGACTTTTCCTCACAACTAATGGAAATAATAGCCCCTCATGTGATTGCCTCCAAGAACTTCCTATTACTGGGAGATTTTAACATACACAGCGAAAACCCTTCACTTCCGGAAATATCAGCCTTTATCTCTGACCTATCTACATTGCACCTCACCAAAAAGAATGATGGCCCTACACACACAGCAGGGCATACTATCGACATCATTTTTTCCAACACTGATCGGCTTATCTGTAGGGCTCCCCGCCCTATGTGTTGGACAGATCATGCGTTTATTAACTTCCATGTGCAATGCCCGCATAAGTCCACCTTATCGGCAGCACACACCCAACTTTCCTATAGACAATGGTATAAAATCCATCCTGAATCCTTCTCATCAGCTTTCATACCCCCGAGGTACCCCCAGACAAATAATATTGAAGACAATCTTACTCTCTTTAACGCTTCTGTTTAAGCGACCATTAACCATTAACTCTATTGCCCCGGTAAAGACTTGTACTAAAGCTCCCAGGAGCTATTTGGCTGTCTGGTTTACTCTCCAATTACGTACAACCAAAAGCCGCTGCAAAAACCTGGAAAGAAGGTGGCGTCGTACTCACCTTGACACTGATAAAGTGAACTACAGAGCTGCTCGCACCCTTTACCATAATGAAATAAAACAAGCTCGCAAATCATATATAGCCTCTCAGCTAAGTCAGGCAGGCAATGCCCCTAAAATTCTCCACCAAATTTTGCAAGATTTTATTTGCCCTAAAGCTTGTGATTTGGACAATAACTATTCCCAGCCTCTTTGAAATAAAATCAGTTCCTTTTTCATTCAAAAAATCGACAACATCTATGATAAATTTTCTAAAACCCCCCTCACACCACGGTCTGATGACACTGGTAATTCTTCTGCTGCCAAACATACAACTCTGTTGGCCTTTCCTCCCCTCTTACGGGACGAGACCATTGCACTAATGGGCAATGTTAAATCCGGCTCCCCCCTAGATGCTATGCCTGCATAAATCTCGGCATCTGTCGCACACGTACTTGCAGACTCCGTCAGCTCACTTCTTAACTCCTCCTTAAGAAAGGGGCAGGTTCCCCTTGCTTGGAAAGCAGCACAGGCTATCCCTTTGCGTAAAAATAATAAACTTCCCATGGATGACCTTTCCAACCTGCCCCCTATCTCCCTCCTCCCTTACCTGAGCAAGGTCCTAGAGAAACACGTGAATAAGCATCTTTCAAACCATATCGAGGCAACTGGTTACCTGGACCCGTCCCAATCAGGGTTCCGTGCAAACTATAGTACCGAGACCGCTCTGGTAGCGGTTACCGATTGCATCAGACGGACTCTTGATCATGGACAATCTGCCATCTTAGTCCTGTTAGATCTCTCCGCCACTTTCGATACGGTTGACCATCTGACCCTGCTCGGAAGATTAAAAGCGACTGGACTAGGGGGAATGGCGATGAGTTGGGTAACTAGCTTCCTCTCTGAACGCACACAAACTCTCAACCTAGGCCCTTTCCGTTCCACCACCGAAAGTCTGAACAAGGGCGTGCCACAGGGCTCCTGTCTGAGCCCAACGTTATTTAATATCTATGTGGCCCCCCTTACCTCTCTTTTAAGATCTCTTGGGTTCATCCCCGTATCCTATGCAGATGATACCCAACTTATCTTCCCTTTTGATAAATCCTCACCGACAGCTCAATCAACTTTCTTCCTGGGTATGCTAGCTATTTCGGAGTGGATGAGTGGCAACTATCTTCAGGTGAATGCCAGCAAAACAGAGATCATTCTCTATGGAGATGCCCCCACTATGTGGTCACCCTCCTGGTGGCCAACTGATTTGGGCTCCGCTCCCCAGCCTAAACTAACAGTAAAGAACCTCGGTGTTCGCTTCGATCAGGCCATGACTATGAATGACCATGTATCTCATACAGTCAGTGCATGCTTCTACACTCTGAGCCTCTTGAGGAAAGCTCTTCCCTTCCTCCCGGATTCTTTCCGCAAGACGCTTGTCCAAGCTCTTGTGTTGAGTAAAATAGACTACTGCAATGCTCTTCTGGTCGCCACTAATGAATCTGCCCTCAGTCGCTTGCAGGTGGTGCAAAACACCGCTGCACGACTGGTTACCAACGCACCATTTAGATCAGCCTCTCTTCCGCTGCTCCAACGCTTGCACTGGTTGCCGGTGAGGAAACGAGTCATTTTTAAGCTCTGTTGCTTGACACACAAAGCTTTGTGGGGCCCCGGACCGATATATCTTGCTGAAAGGCTCCACCAATACATCCCTAACCGTGAACTGAGATCATGCTCCAAATCTTTGCTACTCATTCCTAGGATAAAGAAAGCACGGATGGGAGGTAGATCTTTGTCCTATCAAGCCCCGCTGGTCTGGAATCAGCTCCCCCTCTCGCTCAGACAATGTTCTAACTACCTCAGGTTCAGGAAGATTCTGAAAACCACCATGTTCACGGAGGGACATCTCTTTTACATTCTTGCACAGTTCTGCCAGCGCTGAGAGACCCCTACTATTTAACAGGGTAGGGCGATCAGATTTTTAAAAGCAAAAACCCGGGACAGGTCAGACATAAAAGTAGGACTAAAGCCTTTGGTGTTATTTTTACGTCTGGCCTGTCCCGTTTTTTGTGAAAATTATGGAAGCAACAACATATTTTTGGAAGTGACAATTCTTCCAGGTTTAAAATTTGGGGAGGAAATGACTTCTATAACAAAAAAATGAAAGTCTTAATTAGGCGATGCGCTGGAGGAAAACTAGTGTCTTAAGTTTTTAATTCTGGCACCAAAACAGAAGGTGGGGCAGAGATAGAGAAATATAGGAACCGGATTATAATCTTGGCAGGCAGCGTTACTCCATCACAAACGTGACGGATATCACTACACCACTGGATTCAAGCTAGCCTGGCTGAAGAAAGGTGATGCCCTGAAACCGGTCCCAGGATGCTTGTTTCCGGTCCAGGGAGGACCTGGCTTGGCAGTTCAGTCTGGACTTTTCCCATGAGGCGCAGGGTCAAGACTGATTTGAATATGGCTGGGTCTAAACTGGGGTGGCAGGGTGAGCAAAAGAATGATGGGTTTAACCCAGATCGCTTGACTGGGGGTGAATGTTTGCATTGTCCAGTATTCCGTCCATCAATTGTTTCTTTTGCGTATTATAATTCCATTAAGTCCTATGGAACTTGTAATACCGCAGACAGGATATCCGTCACGTTTGTGACGGGGTACCCCATCCGCCAAGACCGTAATCAGAACCTTAGTTTGGAACTGTGGAAAGAAGACTATGGGAAACACTAATAGATAAAAAAACACAATAGTGATTGTTTAATATCACTTGTGAAAACCCAGGAGTGCTTACCTTGGAATATGGGGGCAGGGAATCAGAACCTAGCCAAATACACATTGCTGTTCTGTAAAGTGGCATTGATTGCAGCCAAGCGAGACATTACCTGGAAGTGGGACAACCCAAAGTCTCAGAGTCGGGAAGACTGGACCACAAATATGGATTGGTGTATGGGGACGGAGGAGACGGTGCATACTACCCCATCCTCCCTAAGAAAAGCGAAAAAATCTGGGGGCCAACGGCACTGAAATTGAAACGTATCTGAAGTTTGCTACCCATTTTTGTTCTTAACCTGCTTCAGCTGCTAATGTCTAAAGTTGATTAAACCCAATAAAAAATTGTTTAATCATCATGGAAAGAGTATTGAGAGCTGGAGTGAGGCTACCGGAGACTGAGGAAGACGTACTCCCCAACGCAACTGTGAAATGGAGGCCCCGGAGAAGGAATGATATGACAGGGGGAGGGAAGAGGGGCCACATGTTACAACTCAGGGGTCCAAAGCTCTGCCCGCCTCTTGTACCACCCATAGTTATTAATACAATAAGTGGGTACCGGATAGACTAGCAAGCTTGATAGCTGTTGTAAGTAGTTTACTTATGCAATGATTAGCAAATTTAATGAAGTTTAATAAAAATAAGTATAATAAAAATTACTTTTGAGGCTCTAAATCTGGAAGTATACCGAAATCAAAATCTAATCTTTGGAACTATTTATGCAAAAACACTAAAAAGGGCTAAATTATATCACTGATTTAGACAGCCCCAGCAAAAAATTCATAGCCACCTACGGTTAGAGAACCTCTGTTTTGTCCCCATTAAGTTAAAAACACTATTGGCCAAGAAAGACAGGAAATTGGATTTAGTGGAAGGATAGATTGTCGGAAATATATACAGCAATCTCTGTATTGTCGGCATGGGAGATTATTTGGCTAATGGACTCAAATAAACATTATAAGGAGTGCTGCTCAGGGAAGAACCCTGAGGCACCCCCGGAGACAACAGTAAACTTATGAGCGATAGAGAGAGAGCTTCTTGAAGAAAGATAGGACACCAACTATTATAAGGCAGTTTGAAAGATATCGGCGTTAAATAGATGCTTAATCAAGATAGAGGTTTAAATCCTCAGGGATTATGTGGCTCTGACCGCTTTGGAAAGATCTGGCAGTGAGGACCGCTCTGAGGGGGAAACGGCCTTTACAACGTGGGCTGAGCCGCGCGTGTCATTTCTGTGCAAGCGGAATAACGCTTGCCTAAACAACGCATCTGCCTTAACCACGCATATGCGTCGTTAAGGCAGTCGGCGGTCTAGATGTATGGATGGGCAGGGAGAGGAACGGGAAGGATCAGGAGAGGCAGCTCCGGGACGCGGCCTGGTAAGTGGGGCTGGGGCCGGACTTGGGGGGGGGGGGTAATTTTAAAGGGCTGAGGGTCGGTTTTAGGGGCTATGGGGCTGGGGGGGGTCGGGTAGTTCTTTGGCAGGGGGAGGGGCGGGGTAGTTTTAAGGGCTGGGGACGGGTTTTAGACCTTGGGATGGGGGAGGGGCAATGTTCAGGAGTGGGGTCAGCTTTAGGACTCAGGGCGGGGGCCTGGGGTAAATTCAGTTTTTTGTCAGGGGGCAGGATTTTAAGCCTCAGGGCAGGGAGAGGGGCAATTTTCAGGGCTGGAAGTCAGTTTTAGGGCTCATGGCTGGGGCTGGGTGGATTGCAGATCTGGTATATCGGGTGTTAGGGCACAGGGCAGAGGAGCTAGGGTGTGCACTTTACCACGCATATCCCTTTAGCAATCATCCGTTTACAACAAAATTTGTGGTAAAGGCATGTGTATTGAAGGCGTAGTCTCGTTGTTTAGACATGCATGGTTTAGGCATGCATGCTTGTATCATACAATCACTGGCTCTCTGCTGGCCCGCTGATGCAGGCTCTCTGCTGGCCCGCTGATGCAGGCTCTCTGCTGGCCAGCTGATGCAGGCTCTCTGCTGGCAAGCTGATGCAGGCTCTCTGCTGGCCAGCTGATGCAGGCTCTCTGCTGGCCCGCTGATGTAGGCTCTCTGTTGGCACGCTGATGCAGGCTCTCGGTATGCCCGCTGATGCAGGCTCTCTGCTGGCCTGCTGATGCAGGCTCTCTGCTGGCCCGCTGATGCAGGCTCTCTGCTGGCCCGCTGATGCAGGCTCTCCGTTGGCCCGCTGATACAGGCTCTCGGTATGCCCGCTGATGCAGGCTCTCGGTATGCCCGCTGATGCAGGCTCTCCATTGGCCCGCTGATGCAGGTTCTCAGCTGGCCCGCTGATGCATGTTCTCAGCGGGCCGCTGATGCAGGCTCTCCGCTGGGCCGCTGATGCAGGCTCTCCGCTGGGCCGCTGATGCAGGCTCTCTGTATGCCCACTGATGCAGGCTCTCTGCTGGCCCGCTGATGCAGGCTCTCTGCTGGCCCGCTGATGCAGGCTCTCGGTTGGCCCGCTGATGCAGGCTCTCGGTTGGTCCGCTGATGCAGGCTCTCCGTTGGCCCGCTGATGCAGGCTCTCGGTTGGCCCGCTGATGCAGGCTCTCTGCTGGCCCACTGATGCAGGCTCTCTGCTGGCCCACTGATGCAGGCTCTCTGCTGGCCCACTGATGCAGGCTCTCTGCTGGCCCGCTGATGCAGGCTATTCGTTGGCCCCCTGATGCAGGCTCTCCGCTGGCCTGCTGATGAAGGCTCTCGTTGGCCCACTGATGCAGGCTCTCGGTTGGCCCGCTGATGAAGGCTCTCTGCTGGCCTACTGATGCAGGCTATTCGTTGGCCCGCTGATGCAGGCTCTCCATTGGAACGCTGATGCAGGCTCTCCGTTGGCCTGCTGATGCAGGCTCTCCATTGGAACGCTGATGCAGGCTCTCCGTTGGCCCGCTGATGCAGGCTCTCCGTTGGCCCGCTGATGCAGGCTCTCTGTTGGCCCGCTGATGCAGGCTCTCCGTTGGCCCGCTGATGCAGGCTCTCCGTTGGCCCGCTGATGCAGGCTCTCCGTTGGCCCGCTGATGAAGGCTCTGTGCTGGACGCTTATGCAGGCTCTCGGTTGGCCCGCTGATGCAGGCTCTCTGCTGGCCGCTGATGCAGGCTCTCCGTTGCCCCGCTGATGCAGCCCGCTGATGCAGGCTCTCCGTTGGCCCGCTGATGAAGGCTCTCTGCTGGCCCGCTGATGCAGGCTCTCCGCTAGCCCGCTGATGCAGGCTCTCCGCTGGCCCGCTGGCCCGCTGATGCAGGCTCTCCGCTGGCCCGCTGATGCAGGCTCTCGGTTGGCTCACTGATGCAGGCTCTCTGCTGGCCCGCTGATGCAGGCTCTCGGTTGGCTCGCTGATGCAGGCTCTCTGCTGGCCGCTGATGCAGGCTCTCCGTTATCCCGCTGATGCATGCTCTCCATATGCCCGCTGATGCAGACTCTCTGCTGGCCCGCTGATGCAGGCTGTCTGCTGGCTCGCTGATGCAGGCTCTCTGTTGGCCCGCTGATGCAGGCTCTGTATGCCCGCTGATGCAGGCTCTCTGCTGGCCTGCTGATGCAGGCTATTCGTTGGCCCGCTGATGCAGGCTCTCCGTTGGCCCGCTGATGCAGGCTTTCTGCTGGCCCGCTGATGCAGGCTCTCTGCTGACCCACTGATGCAGGCTCTCTGCTGGCCCGCTGATGCAGGCTCTCTGCTGGCCCGCTGATGCAGGCTCTCGGTTGGCTCGCTGATGCAGGCTCTCTGCTGGCCCGCTAATGCAGGCTCTCTGCTAGCCCGCTGATGCAGGCTCTCGGTTATCCCGCTGATGCAGGCTCACGGTTGGCCCATGGATGGTACCTAGGGGGTCTCTGATGCACACACTGTGAAGAGCCACCAATGCTTGGTATGTGGCCGCATATATTGTGCTGGGCCACTGATGCCGTTTACTTAGAGTGTTAATGCATGGACTGTTCATAGCTACTGTTTTATGCCTAATTATGCATGAACTTTGTGGGGCCACTGGCACTCTAAGGTAGGCTCAAATATGCATTCATTGCGCGGGGCTAGAGACTCCATACTAGGCCCATTGTTGAGTGCACCCTTCCATGAGACTGGACAATCCCAGCATCTGTCACTGCATAACTAATACATAAAATAAGCCAGCTGCCTATGCTGGAATATTTCATTTTGTACCCCTCCTCTCAAATTTCCAGTTTTGTTTTTTGCTCTTTCGTTATTTTTCGTGATTCTTGCCTCTCTGGTTACTTACTGTTATGGCTGGTCATCTCATCCCTCACCTTTTGCAAAATACTTGTTATTAAATTCTTGTGAGCACCGATTTGGTGCTTTTTAGGTCTGGCTTTATAGAACAACTGTCTGCAACACCTACTGTTCCCAATTCTTTAATATATGCAAACAGCAATCCCTGGCATGACTGAAAGGGGTTATCTAGGATAGGACAAGACGCCCTATTTTTAATGACATTTTGAAAAAATGGGACTATAATGAGCGCAGGTTTCCAGCTAACACAGAGAGTCCTCTGGGCTAGACAAGCCGAGGTGCCAAAAGGGGCAGAAGACAGCGCCCTGAAGAGACACTTGAAGCCACATGACACAGAGGCGAGAGCAATAAGCAGACCCCCACCAGCATTTAGCAATTTTGCGTATATACAACAAAAATGACCACGGTGTTCGACTCTCAGAAGTTTATGCCCGGGTGTCATGATAAAACCCCAAAAGAGTTGCTTCCATGATTTATTTATAGTTTTATGGCATCTCAGACCTGAAAACAGAAATCTAAAGTTGGCTTTTACTTGTTGCCGAGCCAGCCGCAATGAAAGTTTCACTTTTAGATGCAACAGGCAGGCAACGCCCACCTAAGGAATGTCCCCAGAGGAACTGTGCGCATCGAAGCCTCGCCTAAGGTCAGTCCCAAGAGGAGCTGTGCGCATCGAAGCCCCGCCTAAGGTCTGTCCCCAGAGGAGCTGTGCGCATCGAAGCCCCGCCTATGGTCTGTCCCAAGAGGAGCTGTGCACATCTAAGCCCCGCCTAAGGTCTGTCCCCAGAGCAGCTGTGCGGATCGAAGCCCCGCCTAAGGTCTGTCCCCAGAGGAGCTGTGCGCATCGAAGCCCCGCCTAAGGTCTGTCCCCAGAGGAGCTGTGCACATTGAAGCCCCGCCTAAGGTCTGTCCCCAGAGCAGCTGTGCGGATCGAAGCCCGGCCTAAGGTCTGTCCCCAGAGGAGCGGTGCGCATCGAAGCCCCGCCTAAGGTCTGTCCCCAGAGGAGCTGTGCGGATCAAAGCCCGCCTAAGGTCTGTCCCCAGAGGAGCTGTGCGGATCGAAGCCCCGCCTAAGGTCTGTCCCCAGGGGAGCTGTGCGCATCAAAGCCCGCCTAAGGTCTGTCCCCACAGGAGCTCTGTCCCCAGAGGACCTGTGCGGATCAAAGCCCGCCTAAGGTCTGTCCTAAGAGGAGCTGTGCGGATCGAAGCCCTGCCTAAGGTCTGTCCCCAGAGGAGCTGTGCGCATCAAAGCCCCGCAGACAGCGAATACCTTGCTGAAATACGTACTAGCATTTCCCTGCCTGGCGTGACGCTCAGCTTGCTTGCAGCTATCCTGCCCCCAAGGAAAATTATACTGTTCATGGTATGTGTCCTGCTGGCAAATCCAAAAGGAAGACTGTGGGGTGATCGAAGTCACCTATTTTTCTGAAAAACATTATCAGCAACACACATTTGAAAAATGCAGTGACATCACATCTAAAGCCATTAAGAGTGCGGATTAATTTAAGATGATTTATTTAAGAGGAGCACCGTTATAGAGCAGTTACTTTGCATTAGTGTAACAGGAATTAAAAGTAAATGCTCTGTAATGGTACTGCTCTATAAACAAAACAGAAGTGTTTATTTACAAAGCATTTACCTTTCTTTCCTATTCTACAAACGTGAAGTACTTGCTCTGTAGCTGAACTGCTTATAGAAGGGGGGGGGGGGGGATAGAGAATTAATGAATTGAGACCAGTCAAGGGGCTGGTTTGACCCAATGATAGATGTTTTATAAAAATTAACGTGCATTTTTTAATATTCTGATGTTTTTTACTATAGTGAATTCAATTATGTTACTGCTTTGAGAAACATTTATCCAAAGTGGTAGTTTCAGAAACATTTATCAATCAATCAGGATTTGTAAAGTGCAACTGCTTCACCCGTGAGGGTCTCGAGGCGCTGTGGGATCATGCTGCCTGTACCTCCGCCCCCTAAAAACGATACCATCAGTGAACCCAGAGACTGGTCAATTCTCATGTGCCCACTACATGTGGTCTATCTAGTTACTATACATAGGTGCTGGCATAATTTAATGATATGTTGGAGAAATGATTCAGGATATGAGAGGAGGAGAATTCTAGTTCTGCCCGGAGTGTAGCTTTACTCTGTTGTAGGAGTTGGAAGTTAATCAGGGGACGGTTCGCTAACACTGCGTCTAGCAGGTTAGAATGAAACACGAAGAAACATAACTTAAGAAACAAGAGGAAGCGATGAAAAGGCTATAGGCTTATTGACACACGACACTGTTTTCTTGACAACAGGAGTCCAGACATTTAAACGGGAAATGAATGGAAAAGAAGAGTTTGAGAAGGTGGATGGATCAAATGGTAAGTAAAGCTGTGATCGTCTTGTATGCGCATTTGAGAAGCAATAAAGGTGTTAGTACAGAAGTACACACTTGGTAACTGCAATCACTGTTTTAAAAGTTGGTGTCTTTTGGTTTAAGGAATACGCAGGTTAATTTAATTTTTGGGGATGGTGAGTATATATTAGTCTGTATACCCGACACTAGGAAGTACAGAAATTGTGATCGATAAACTCCTTGAAATGGAGGTGGTTTTATGTCAGATTACAAATTAAACACAAAAAAAGCAAAATATTTACAAAATTGAATGTAAAAATAAGAGCCAGAGTTGTTGATTTTAATAAGTGGAAAGAACTGATTGCATGCTTAAAAAAAAATTGTTTAGGCCCTGAAGAAGTCCCTATAAGTGATGAAACGCATTGGTTGGGTCAGTTTTAAGTGTGATGGAACTGGATACTTAATAAAAAGAACTTTATGGAAAAAGACACCAACATCTGGAAATTAATGGAAAAACGAGATATGGGAAGAAATGGAAAACAAAAGTGTGACTACAGATACATCTAATTCAAACTGGAAAGTTCAATGTGAACAAGGAAATTGGGTTGACCTGCTAATATTGTGAAAGCCTTTACCAAGGATTGAGTTTAGTGGGCAGTCAGAACTCCAGGAGTGGGCATACGAGAACTATAACATTGGGATATTTGACCTGTGCCATCCAGAACCACTGCTGGCTGTCTTTTGGAAATTATTATTATAGATAGGACCACATTATAATCAATTAATCCATATAGAAGAGAGGTTTTGGTATAGTGCACATCCCGAACTCACACATTTGAAGGTGCTCTCATATCTGTAGTGGATATTAATGAGGTTCAGTGAAAACGTATTTGCTTAAGATCACACCATTCGGTCAAGCAGGAAGCTGGAGTAGTAGTAAAGATTATTACACCAAACACAAGAGAGATTTTTGTGTTCAGCGGGCATCCTGGACACACACATTTGAAGGAGCTCTCATTGCTGGCAAAGTTACAAAAAAAGGTTCAGTGAAATAAAGCATTTGCCTAAGATAACACAGTTTGGTCAAACTGGGAACCAGGATTGGTCCCTGATTCTTTTCTGTTTCACGCTGTGCACTTCAGCGAGATGATGGGTATCTCTTTCTGACATCCAAGGTTACTACTTTGTCAATAAATCTTACAGGACAGGATTAGAACGTAGGAGACAGATAACATGTTTGATTAGGAGGGCTCACACCATGCTTTTTTCATCCATATTCCCATTTTATTAGGCCATAACTATGAAAGGTCACTAAAATAAGGTGCCGTAAAAATGCTGCAAAAACACAATAATCTGCAACAAAATTTCCAATTGTATGCTGCAAAATTCCCTAAGCCGTGCCGCACAATCTGGGGGGGGGGGGGGTGGGGGAAGAGGGGGGTGACAGTTACATTGAACACTCCAAATTTGAGACGTTAAAAAATGCCACAAGGAGATTCATCTTGATGTCCCTGAGAGGTCTGCGATGACTCTTTGGCACTGAGCGGCCAAGCCCTCTGTGGTATTCTTAGTATTAGTGTGTTCTTAGTAAGCCTAGAATATAGAACTTAGAATATGGTAAGGTTGCCTAGAGATGTTTAGAACACTGAATGATGTGCAGAGGATATTCAAATAGGAGAGAAGCGGTTACTCTTGATGCTGTTGGATGAGGTTTCTTCATTTGCTTGTACCTAATAAAACCTCAATGAACTACTTCTGATCTTCGTGTACTTGATGAAGAGGCTACACCTCCACATTTTGGCGACAATTACCTACGCAAATCAAGAAGAAATCTCAACAGAGCACATCTTGAAAGCTTTGACTCTTCTGAAATGTTCCTGTTACAAGAGAGCTTGATGCTACAAACAACGGTAGGATATTCCGTTACCTTTTAAGACCGTCAGCTGCTAGCGGCATAGGTAATTCAAGGCCTCTATTTAATGAGACTCTGCATACGCGTCTTGCCTGACCTTAAAGGCCTGTGCCTGACGCCTTTGGCCTAGTTACTACCACGCACAAGGAAAAGGCCTGAAACCATTATGATGTAATCACGTTCCAGGAAGAGTTCACTCACCATTATGATGTAATTATATTCCTGGAAGAGTTGTCTCACATGCATTGCCTGATCTGTGGGGCTTTTGCCGGACGCGTTGGGCCTACATAATTATTCTCGCTACTTTTTGTTAGAGATAAGTGTAACCTCATCGCGCAACAAAATTTACATTGACAAGGAAACTCCGCATTATAGCAATAGTGACTGTGGATATATATATATATTTATTCATGTATTTTGAGAAATTCATCAACACAATATAAAATTTATCTAAATTACAGAATTTTGTATTCAAGATATAGAAGACCACAAGATTATTTAAAAAATATATAATCTTTAAATCCTTCGCATCCAATATGCAAAACGTCACAACTCCTCCATTTTTCTTGACGTCACCTGAAGATCCTCCAATTCCATGGCAGAAGTGGAAGAAGGTTTTCAGTCACTATGCTAGAGTTTGCGGCACTTCCTTAAGTGCAGAAAGGAAAACTTCCTTCCTTACTCATGCATTGTCTAGGTTCGGAAGGACAGGAGGTTTTCGAACATCTTCCAGAACTGTCAGATCAAGAAAGTAATTCTTTAAATGAATATGAGATATGTATAAAGAAATTAGATCTTCACTATCTTCCTAAAATAAGCACTGTACTGGAGAGATACCATTTTGGTCGGCGCATGCAAAGACAAGAAGAGTCGGTACAACAATACATTACTGTTCTTCGGAAACTAGCATCTACATGCAATTTCGGTAACACACTGGATGAACGTCTAAGGGATCAATTCATGTTAGGTTGTGTACAAGAAAAAACAAGAGATGCGTTGTGGCAAAAAGACAATCCTTCCTTGGATGAAGTCATTGTCATTGCAAAGAGCAATGAACACAGTAAAGCTTGTGTTGACTTTCTTAAAAAAAAATGACTCGGGTGAAAAATCAAACTGTACTGAGGAAAAGATGGTAAAACATGATGAGAAAGTAGTCAAATCCAAAACTTCTCAAACATCTGTACCCCAAAAATCGGTCAATGAGAAAAAATTTGAAGGAAAATGTTATAGATGCGGCGACAACGGACATTTGGCTAATTATAAGGATTGTCCGGGTTGGAAAACAATTGGTAAAGTTTGTGGGAAAAGAGGACATCATTCTAAATGCTGTAAAACCAGCAAACCTAAAAAGAAAATAAGAGAAGTAGAGGTAGATCTATTTGAAGATGATCTAGATGAAATTGTTGTTTCACAAGTACATGAAAATCACTCCGAGGGGCCGTGTGAAGACGTTTTAGTAAATGATGCCCCAGTAAAGATGCTATTTGATTCAGGAGCAAAAATTACACTGATTCCAAAGTCCTTTTATGAAAACAAACTCAAAGATAAAGTCACTCTGTATAAACCGGATGTGAGACCCAAAGGGTATAGAGGGACTACCATTGATCTTCTAGGATATTTCGTAGGGACCATAGACTTGAAAGGAAGAATTATTCCTGGGAAGATTTATGTTTCTATGAAAGGAGACTCTCTTATCAGCTGGATACATCAAAAGGAATTAAATGTTTTTCTTGATCCAAATGAAAATCCCTCGGTGGGTTTGAAAGAAATTCCTCAGGTATCCTTAGTTAAAAACAAATCAAGTGAATGGATCAAAAAATTCCCTATTCTTCTTGGAAATGATTTAGGTTGTTTAAAAAAATATGTTCATCAAATTGTTCTGAAAAAGGATGCTATTCCGAAAATAGCAAAAGTCAGAAATGTTCCTTTGCTCGTTAGAGAACAAATGAAAAATGAACTAGACAAACTGATTGTGAAGGGAATCATACAGGAGGTAGAAGCAACTGAATGGGTTTCTCCGGTGGTGATGGCCCGCAAGGCCAATGGAGAGGCCCGTCTCTGTATTGATCTAAGAGAACTAAACAAAGCTGTTGTTGTCGATCACTATCCCTTACCCAATATTAGTGAAAAGCTGTGTTCCCTCAATGAAGCTAAGCATTTTACTTCGCTGGACCTAACATCTGCATATCACCAAGTCAAACTCCATAAACTTTCTCAAGATCTTACAGCGTTTGTCACACCCTTTGGCACATTCAAGTTTGTAAGGATGCCCTTTGGATTGATATCTGCAACTTCTGTGTTCCAAAGGGTGATGGAAAGTGTTTTGCATAATGTCAAAGGTGTAAAAATATATCAAGATGACATATTAATATATGGTAAAGATGTCTTGGAACATGATACTAGGGTAACAGATGTTTTACAGAAATTGCAATCAGCTGGTTTAACACTTCTTGGAGACAAATGTAACTTTAATGTAAAAGAAATAGAATATCTAGGACATTTGGTCTCACAAGATGGTATCAAACCAAAACCTTCTCTAGTGAACTCCATCTTAAATCTAAGATCCCCTTCTAACAAAGACGAGCTGGTAAAATTCTTTGGCATGGCTGAATTTTACCATAAATTTTTACCAAATTTTGCTGAAAAAACGGTCTCACTCCGTACCCTTATGAAGAAAGGTAATGAATTCTTATGGTGTAAAAAATGTGAAGAAGAATTCAATTGTATAAAAAATGATTTACATAATGCTCACAGTTTAGACAGTTTTGATCCTTCTAAAATGTCGTTTCTCTTAACTGATGCTAGTGCAACCGGCATTGGAGCTGTATTGAAACAAAAGGTAAATGGAAATGATAACACTATACTTTTCATTTCCAGACCATTAAGAGGGGCAGAATTACAGTACTCTGTAATTGAGAAAGAGGCTTTAGCAGTTTTTTGGGCTATACTGAAATTAAGGAAATTTTTGTGGGGGAAGGAGTTTAAGGTTTTCACAGATCATAAACCCCTTAAGGAAGTTTACTCCAATAAGGGTATAGATTTTGTTTCACACAGAATTAGAAAATGGGTTGTGGCTCTACAAGAGTTTGAGTTTGAAATTTTCCATGTTCCAGGCTCAAACAATATCCTTGCAGACTGCCTTTCGAGACTGGGAGATAAGAACGATGAAGAGGTCAATGATACTGACCTGTTTGGTGGAGAGAGTTTTGATGAAGAAATCAATGTATGTTTAGTTAGTGAGGGAATGATCACAGAAGATGAATGGAGAGAAAATCTTACTAAAGATTCCATTTTACAAAAAGTAATTCATATGGTCAACAATGGTTGGTGTCACAAAAATGTGTGATGAAACCGTGAGAGGTTTCTTTCATGTAAAAGATGAAATGGCTGTTTTAGATAACCTTCTCTTACGTGGCAATAAACTAGTACCTTCTAACCCTTTAAGAGATAAACTGGTGAGTAATGCACACTCTTCACACATGGGAATTACAAAAACAAAGGAAAGGCTAAGAGAAGCATACTGGTGGCCTGCTATGGACACGCATGTAGAAAGGGCAGTACGTGATTGTGTTGATTGTTGCAACTCTGACAAATCATTAAAATGCAGGACTCAACCTATGGTTATTAGGCAGCAGGCTGCTGGACCTTGGTCTGACATCTCCATTGATATCTTAGGACCAATAAAATTAAAATCACAAGATCAATACATTATAGTATGCATTGACTTGTATTCTAGATGGCCAGAATTCAAAATTGTTCATTCTATTGAATCTGGTATTGTAATTAAATTTTTAAGTGAACTATTTGAACATGAAGGGTATCCAAAGACAATCCTGTCAGATAATGGAGTACAATTCATATCTAATAGCATGCAATCTTTCCTAAAAGAGAGGGGAATTACACACAAGAGAGCTGCGCTCTATCATCCACAATGTAATGGTGTTGTGGAGAGGTTCATAAAAGTAATTAAAGAAACAATTCAGCAAGCTCGGTCTTGTGGTGACTCTTGGGAACTTGCAATTAAAAAAAAGTAAGGGAATATAGGTTTTCACCTCACTCTTCCACAGGTGTCAGTCCCTTTCGTTTGTTTGCAGGGAGAATAGAAAATGTTTCTTTGCTTCCGTGTTGGGATAGTGACAAAAGATTTTTGGCAGGTAACAACACTGATCCCATACCTGACTGGAAAGAAAAGGAAAAGAAGAAAATGCTTGAACGTAAATCTCACTATGATGTGAGAAAAGCTGTTAAGAAAACTATTGTACATGTAGGTGATTGGGTAAAGATAAAATCTCCAAGGAAATCTAGTTGTAATTCTAAATTTAGTAAACCTTTTCAAATTATTAAATTATTTGATAACGCCGTTAAAACCAGTGATCACAAAATCTGGAATCTTAGCAGGATTGCTGTTTTGCCTTCCAACATCTCTAAAGAAGGACATATCACAAGTAAATTTGATGAAGAAATTGTGTCTAACTCTATTTTACCGAAAGATGTTGTTTGTGATAGACCAAAACGTGTAAAAAAGATTCCTCTTCGTCTACATGATTGTGTACCTTAGTTTTTTTGTATCTTTTATTACTTTGTATTCTTTAATGTGTTTATTCGGGGGGAGATGATGTGGTATTCTTAGTATTAGTGTGTTCTTAGTAAGCCTAGAATATAGAACTTAGAATATGGTAAGGTTGCCTAGAGATGTTTAGAACACTGAATGATGTGCAGAGGATATTCAAATAGGAGAGAAGCTGTTACTCTTGATGCTGTTGGATGAGGTTTCTTCATTTGCTTGTACCTAATAAAACCTCAATGAACTACTTCTGATCTTCGTGTACTTGATGAAGAGACTACACCTCCACACCCTCAATCTGTACAAGACAAAGAAAATGCATTTAAAGTGATGCTACGATGGTGCCTCTCCCCGCTGGCTCTGGTCGATGCTTGAGGGGATGCGACGAGGGGGCGGGGTGTCATACTCCCACACGTGTGATAACGAGTGAATGCAATGACAGGTTCTGGAAGCAGGTCCTGCCTCCTATCAAACCTTTAATTGGTGCAAAAGGCCCGCGTGGTCCTGCTTCTGGATCCTGATGAGCACTGCTGGTACGCTTCACCCTCAAGGACCAGTAAACTGGTCTCACACTTTCTCCGAGCATCTACAATATAAATAGCTCATAACCTCTCAACAGTGGGTTTGTGGTGGGCTAAAATGGGGCCAATCCGTGAAATCGACTTATAGGTCAATAGATAAATGTTCAATGATGTGCTCACACCTACCTCCATAGCTCCTCTCCGCAGCAGCGACAGGTCCTTCACACTGGGACACTACGAACAATTGTTTGCATCCACAAACAGGAAAACACACATAACATAACATACCTATTATTATGAGGACCGGCCATTGACTGTAATGAAGTGTGTATTTACTATTCTGACTCCACATGCGCTATGATAGTTGGAAAGGTTATAAAGCAGCCTGAGCAGACAGAACTGCAGTTTTAGTTTTTTGATGCACTTTTTTCGAAAATACCTAAATCCACTGCGGGGACCGCTGCTCTTGACAAACCGGTCCTCCCAAAGATAGTGTTTATCTGGTTCTGTCAGTGTTTACCCACGATATGAGGACTGAACTGGTCCCCGCAGCGAGCGTTATACATGTCCAAAGACACACACACACGCACACACACAGCTTTGGCATAGCTGTATTTCTTTCTTCAGGCTGTATGGTGCATCATTCCACCTCCCTTTGAGTGCTCTGTATTGTAATGCACGTGGGACTATTTTACAACTTAAAGGTACTTGGAATCATCACAAATGCGTTGTTTGTAGAAAGCAATCATATTTTGTTTTATACGTTTTACCGCCGCAGGCTGCTTTCAATGTTTTAGTCGAGATTCACATGCAAGCCAGACCGTTTGGTTTGGCCACTGCTTGTTTCTTTTCTGCCGCAGCCACCACACGAGTATGCGGGTAGGTGTGTTATGCACGAGTGCGAGTCATTCTTGCAGTCCATGTGAACAAAGAGGGGGTCCACTGAGTGAGAACTGTGTGTGCGCAGCGAGCACTGTGTTTGTTCAAGGCTGCCCACAAACCTGTGTGACAGAAGGGATCTCCTCATGCAGTGTGGAAGGGTGAAACTTTATAATTACTTCCTGGTATTAAATGACAACAGCAGACAAGCAAAATTATTTTCTAAATCCAGGTCCATGCATAAACTAGAAAGCACATAAAACAAAAATAAAAATTGAGGCAAAATTCCAGGAAGTTTCGCTTCTCCATTATTCTGCTGCAAATGAACAACCACAGGACACACAACTTCATTGTAAGGACTTTTAAACTTTAAAAACAACACAAAGAAGCAACACTTGAAGAACATACAAACATAACACCAACAAGGATGAGAAATTAAAGTCAACACCATCTTCGATAAAAACGGAACATGTTCTAGAACATCAGAAAGCAACAAAGAAGAAACGAAGCGTGCTCATCCTGAACCAAGCCACGGTCTCTGGAGCAAGTTGGCTTGGTCGAGACCGCACTGAGCCTAGATTAATCGAGGGTGGTTGTCATAGACATGATGAGACAAGCCCCTACAGTTCAACGAGTCAAACAGTGTAGATACCAAAGAAACAGGGGAAGCAGATGAATTGCTCATACTCAGTTAAACCACTGGTTACCACGATGGGATCCGAGTCATGGTAAGAATTGGTCACTTGCCACATGGCTGCTCATCTCATAAATGCACAACAGTAAGACACTTCTCTCAGATGTAGGGTTCAGAGGCAGAAAACTGTGGAAATAATGGCAAACAGAAAAAGCAACCAATAAAATGTAACAATCTTCTATCACTTGAAGGGGCATTTAACACCCTAAAAGATACAGAGTCTCAAATTTAACCTGTACTTAAATACCCTCTCCCAGCAGTTAAACGCACTCTCTCAATATTGGGAGTTTTTTTTTACCAGACACTTTGGAAATGCCCCGTCAGCAATCCTTTATGGAGAGGATCAGCAGGAGAAGCCATCTGCCACCTTTGTGAAACTAACTCGTCTGTTTTTCAAGCAGTGAACAACATTTTTCTAACATATTCCATTTGGACAGCACAGAGAATCACAGCCTAGGCTACATACAGCCTGTCATTTTTTTCATATGTACTTTCATTGCAAAGCCTGCAGATGGCGCTGTCTCCTAATGACCGAAGAGGAGGCTGTTCAAGATGACAATACAGACTCAGTGGGCCAGGTGGAAACAGAGTCTTGCATTCAATGGTACGAGGGGCGAGGAGTTCTGAAGCAAAGACCTCATTGTAGTTTCTAATTCAAGACATGTCCCATCAGATAAATAGAGTTACCAACATAAGAAATAAGCCTTCTTTGTTAATTTAACATTTACTATTGCTGCAATCTCTGAATGTTGTAGCAATCAATTATTGTCCATTGGAATTGTATTGTTTCAGCTTCTATCACTTACTTCAGTTATAAGTCACAGAATTTCAAATTTTCAGCAAAGTGTAAGCAAGAACTTTGCTCATCTTAGAAGCTAAAAACTGCCATAAGTCATCTTTACAGACTTGGGTTTATCTTTGGTGTAAGTGCACTCGGTGCTTCACTGAGCAGGTAAACATTGGTACAATGTCGTTAGGGGCGTGCGAAGCTTCAAACTTCACCATTCAAGTACTACAAAGTTGGTAAACTACCTTCTGAACCAAGATTTGCAACTTCCTATACGAGAGACGTTTGACACAAAAAAAAAGATGTACAAGTTCTTTTTCTCACACATTCTTTGCGGGAGAATTTCCCCACTAAACCTAAACCTTATCCATCATCATGTTTGTTTTTAATCTCACTAACTCAGTTTGACGTTCAATAAGATTTTAAATTCTTTAATGAAAAAAAAAAAGCTATGGAGTAAAAACTTTGCAACTTCATGAGGACAACCACACTCTTTATCTCTCCAACATGAATAGAGCACATTCAGAAAAGAAAGGAATACTTAACAAAAAGTCACAAACAGAAGAGTCGGAAGCTAGACAGACATTTTTGCACATCTAAGCTTTTCACAATCATTTTGTTTTCTCCAAATAAAATTTATATTTATATATTTATATATTATACTTACACATCTCTTTATAAAAAAAACACAATGAGCTACCCATATGATGGGAAGAACAAAAAAAATACACACATCTCGATGAAAAGCAACACGGGTGATGTCCACAAGAGAAACACTGGATTGGTTGCGAGGTCGGCTGTTAAGAGAATGTCCAGAGTAGCACCAGAGGGGCGGGATCTTTCTCGCAAGGAGTCCTTCTACCGCCCCGCCCCGCCCTCTCCACCTCATGCTCCCCCCACTTTAGTTTCCATTCAGAGATTCCACTGTTCTTGCACTCCTCGGCTCAGTAGCCAATGTTTTCATGTTAATACCGATCCTGGGCCATGGTTCTGGACTCCAGCAGGTGGCGCGCAATGCTCTGTCCTGGACTTCCAGGATATGTTTCTAGGTTTCATCACCGTCTGCAAAAAACAAAAAGGACAGGGATGTTTGGAATTCGTATCGTGGCTATTGGCAATATTGTGTTATAATGTTAATTATGAGGTTGTTTTATCCTGAGCATCATCTTTGCTACAGTAAGCATTGAGGTTCATTATTCTATGCCTGACCCTGAGCGCCATCTTTGTTACGGAAAACATAGTTTCATTTTTTTATGCATGACCCTGGATGCCATCGTTGCTACAGGACGCATCAAGGTTCATTATTCAATGCTTGACCCTGGAGGCCTTCTTTGTTACAACAAGCATTGAGGTTCATTATTCTATGCCTGACCCTGGATGTCATCTTTGCTACGGTAAGCATCAAGGTTCATTATTCTATGCCTGACCCTAGTCGCCATCTTTGTTACGGTAATCCTTGAGGTTCATCATACTATGCCGGACCCTCGGTGCCATTTTTGTTACAGCAAGCATCGAGGTTCATTATTCTATACCTGACATTGGATGCCATCTTTGCTACAGTAAGCACTGAGGTGGATTATTTTATGTCTGACCCTGGGCGCCATCTTTGTTACAGCAAGCATCAAGGTTCATTCTTCTATACCTGACCCTGGACGCCATCTTTGTTACAGCAAGCATCAAGGTTCATTCTTCTATGCCTGACCCTGGATGCCATCTTTGTTACAGCAAGCATCAAGGTTCATTCTTCTATGCCTGACCCTGGATGCCATCTTTGTTACGGTACGCATCAAGGTTCACTACCCTATGCCTGACCCCTGCAACATGGAAGCATACTAACCAACCCTTACGGAGATCCAAAACAGGAGCAGGAATATGTTAATTCAGTTCATTTAGAGAAACCCAAAATGGTGAAACAAAAACGTTATAAGACTATTGTAGTGAATAACCATTTTATCAAATAACCACAATGACAAAGATACCACGGTGAAATACTGAAAAATACACCCCAGATCTGATAACAAATACTGGGTTTGAATACAAAACTTCAAAAAGGAGGGGGGACGAAAATGCAGAAATCAACCGGCATACCAAATAAGGAGAGTAAAGAAGAAAAAAATCAAAAAGACAGGGGAGCAAAGGGAAAAATCAAAAGGACTGAGGGCCATAGAGGGAATCTCTTGTGGACAGCAACTCACTAGTAAAAGAAGAAAGTAAAATCAGGAATAGATATAAAAAGGTCACTAAAGGACCGTCCCGGAATATGATACTTGGGCGTGACCCCCAGACCACGCAGAGGAAAGCAGAGAAATCTAAGCATGTGCAAGAACAAAAAGAAAGTGAAATCAAACACATTTCCCAACTAACCGGCATAAATAGTCTCACTTTGGAAAACAAATGAGATAAACACATTCACAAAGTTGAATTTAACAAGTAGATAAATGGTATTTTATCTTGAAGGAAGAGGCTTGTTAAAAAAGGATTTTTCAGTTCCTGTTCCACCAATCCATATAAAAGAAGGGACACCCAGGGAATAGAGGGGGACACCCAGGGAATAGAGGGGGACGCCCGTGGAAGAGAGGGGGACGCCCGTGGAAGAGAGGGGGACGCCCGTGGAAGAGAGGGGGACGCCCGTGGAAGAGAGGGGGACGCCCGTGGAAGAGAGGGGGACGCCTGTGGAAGAGAGGGGGACGCCTGTGGAAGAGAGGGGGACCCCGTGGAAGAGAGGGGGACGCCCAGGGAAGAGAGGGGGACGCCCAGGGAAGAGAGGGGGACGCCCAGGGAAGAGAGGGGGACGCCCAGGGAAGAGAGGGGGACGCCCAGGGAAGAGAGGGGGACGCCCAGGGAAGAGAGGGGGACGCCCAGGGAAGAGAGTGGGGTGCCCAGGGAAGAGAGGGGGGCACCCACAGAAGAGAGGGGGACGCCCACAGAAGAGAGGGGGACGCCCACAGAAGAGAGGTGGACGCCTGGAAGAGAGGGGTACGCCCGTGGAAGATAGGGGGAAGACCGTGGAAGATAGAGGGAGGCCCGTGGAAGATAGAGGCCATTGGAAGAGAGGGAGAGACCCACGGAAGTGATGGTACATCCACAGAAGAGAGGGGGACGCCCACGGAAGAGAGGGGGAGGCCCGTGGAAGAGAGGGGGAGGCCCGTGGAAGAGGGGGGGGGGGAGGCCTGTGGAAGAGGGGGGAGGCCCGTGGAAGAGGGGGGGATGCCCAGGGAAGAGAGGAGACGCCCAGGGAAGAGAGGAGACGCCCAGGGAAGAGAGGAGACGCCCAGGGAAGAGAGGAGACACCCAGGGAAGAGAGGAGACACCCAGGGAAGAGAGGAGACGCCCACAGAACAGAGGAGATGCCCACGGAAGAGAGGGAAAGGCCATTGGAAGAGAGGGAAAGGCCATTGGAAAAGAATAAAAAAGGCCATTGATTGGAAGAGAGGGAGAGACCCCCACGGAAGTGAGCCCCACGGAAGAGAAGGGGATGCCCACGGAAAAGAGGGGGACGCCCACGGAAGAGAGGGGGACGCCCAGGGAAGAGAGAAGGCCATTGGAAGAGAAGGTGAGGCCATTGGAAGAGAAGGAGAGGCCATTGGAAGAGAAGGAGAGGCCATTGGAAGAGAGGGAGAGACCCGAGGAAGTGAGGGGAGCCCCACGGAAGAGAGGGTACGCCCACAGAAGAGAGGGTGCGCCCACGAAAGAGAAGGGGACGCCCACAGAAGAGAGGGTGCGCCCACGAAAGAGAAGGGGACGCCCACGAAAGAGAGGGGGACGCCCACGGAAGAGAGGGGGACGCCCACGGAAGAGAGGGGGACGCCCACGGAAGAGAGGGGGACGCCCACGGAAGAGAGGGGGACGCCCACGGAAGAGAGGGGGACGCCCACGGAAGAGAGGGGGACGCCCACGGAAGAGAGGGGGACGCCCACGGAAGAGAGGGGGACGCCCACGGAAGAGAGGGGGACGCCCACGGAAGAGAGGGGGACGCCCACGGAAGAGAGGGGGACGCCCACGGAAGAGAGGGGGACGCCCGTGGAAGGGAGGGGGAGGCCCATGGAAGAGAGGGGGAGGCCCGTGGAAGAGAGGGGACGCCCGTGGAAGAGAGGGGACGCCCACGGAAGAGAGGGGATGCACGTGGAGGAGAGGCGTCCGCCCGTGGAAGAGAGGGGGACACCGTGGAAGAGAGGGGGTCGCCGTGGAAGAGAAGGGGACGCCGTGGAAGAGAGGGGGACGCCGTGGAAGAGAGGGGGACGCCTTGGAAGAGAGGGGGACGCCTTGGAAGAGAGGGGGACGCCTTGGAAGAGAGTGGGACGCCTTGGAAGAGAGTGGGACGCCTTGGAAGTGAGTGGGACGCCTTGGAAGTGAGTGGGACGCCTTGGAAGTGAGTGGGACGCCCACGGAAGAGAGGGGGACGCCCATGGAAGAGAGGGAGACGCCCATGGAAGAGAGGGAGACGCCCACGGCAGAGAAAGGGCGCCCGTGGAAGAGAGGGGAGCACCCGCGGAAGAGAGGGGGACGCCCACGGAAGAGAGGGGGACGCCCACGGAAGAGAGGGGGACGCCCACGGAAGAGAGGGGAACGCCCACGGAAGAGAGGGGAACGCCCACGGAAGAGAGTGGGACACCCATGGAAGAGAGGGGGACGCCCACGGAAGAGAGGGGGATGCCCACGGAAGAGAGGGGGACGCCAACGGAAGAGAGGGGGACGCCCACGGAAGAGAGGGGGACGCCCACAGAAGACAGGGGGACGTCCACGGAAGAGAGGCTACGCCCGTGGAAGAGAGGGGACGCGTGTTAAAGAGAGGGGACGCGTGTGAAAGAGAGGGGACGCGTGTGAAAGAGAGGGGACGCGTGTGAAAGAGAGGGGACGCGTGTGAAAGAGAGGGGACGCGTGTGAAAGAGAGGGGACGCGTGTGAAAGAGAGGGGACGCGTGTGAAAGAGAGGGGACGCGTGTGAAAGAGAGGGGACGCGTGTGAAAGAGAGGGGACGCGTGTGAAAGAGAGGGGACGCGTGTGAAAGAGAGGGGACGCGTGTGAAAGAGAGGGGACGCCCGTGGAAGAGAAGGAACGCCCGTGGAAGAGAAGGAACGCCCGTGGAAGAGAGGGGACGCCCGTGGAAGAGAGGGGACGCCCGTGGAAGAGAGGGTACACCCACGGAAGAGAGGGGGACGCCCGTGGACGAGAGGGGGACGCCCGTGGACGAGAGGGGGACGCCCCTGGAAGAGAGGAGGACGCCCCTGGAAGAGAGGAGGACGCCCCTGGAAGAGAGGAGGACGCCCCTGGAAGAGAGGAGGACGCCCCTGGAAGAGAGGAGGACGCCCCTGGAAGAGAGGAGGACGCCCCTGGAAGACAGGAGGACGGCCGTGGAAGAGAAGGGGACGCCCACGGAAGAGAACCCACGGAAGAGAAGGGGACGCCCACGGAAGAGAAGGGGACGCCCACAGAAGAGAAGGGATGCCCACGGAAGAGAAGGGATGCCCACGGAAGAGAAGGGAAGCCCACAGAAGAGAAGGGAAGCCCACAGAAGAGAAGGGAAGCCCACAGAAGAGAAGGGAAGCCCACAGAAGAGAAGGGAAGCCCACAGAAGAGAAGGGAAGCCCAGGGCAGAGTACGGGTAGAGAAGGGAAGCTCGTGGGAGACAGGGGACACCCGTGGATGAGAGGGCACCCCGTGGAAGAGAGGGTGACGCCCGTGAAAGAGAGGGGGCGCCCGTGGAAGAGAGGGGGACACATGTGGAAGAGAGGGGGACGCCCGTGGAAGAGAGGGTGACGCCCGTGGAAGAGAGGGTGACGCCCGTGGAAGAGAGGGGGACGCCCGTGGAAGAGAGGGGGACGCCCGTGGAAGAGAGGGGGACGCCCGTGGAAGAGAGGGGGACGCCCGTGGAAGAGAGGGGGACGCCCGTGGAAGAGAGGGGGACGCCCGTGGAAGAGAGGGGGACGCCCATGGAAGAGAGGGGGACGCGTGTGAAAGAGAGGGGGCGCGTGTGAAAGAGAGGGGACGCGTGTGAAAGAGAGGGGGCGCGTGTGAAAGAGAGGGGACGCGTGTGAAAGAGAGGGGACGCGTGTGAAAGAGAGGGGACGCGTGTGAAAGAGAGGGGACGCGTGTGAAAGAGAGGGGACGCGTGTGAAAGAGAGGGGACGCGTGTGAAAGAGAGGGGACGCGTGTGAAAGAGAGGGGACGCGTGTGAAAGAGAGGGGACGCGTGTGAAAGAGAGGGGACGCGTGTGAAAGAGAGGGGACGCGTGTGAAAGAGAGGGGACGCGTGTGAAAGAGAGGGGACGCGTGTGAAAGAGAGGGGACGCCCGTGAAAGAGAGGGGACGCCCGTGGAAGAGAGGGGACGCCCGTGGAAGAGAAGGGACGCCCGTGGAAGAGAGGGGACACCCGTGGAAGAGAGGGGACACCCGTGGAAGAGAGGGGGACGCCCGTGGAAGAGAGGGGACGCCCGTGGAAGAGAGGGGACGCCCGTGGAAGAGAGGGGGACGCCCGTGGACGAGAGGGGGACGCCCGTGGACGAGAGGGGGACGCCCGTGGACGAGAGGGGGACGCCCGTGGACGAGAGGGGGACGCCCGTGGACGAGAGGAGGACGCCCCTGGAAGAGAGGAGGACGCCCCTGGAAGAGAGGAGGACGCCCCTGGAAGAGAGGAGGACGCCCCTGGAAGACAGGAGGACGGCCGTGGAAGAGGAGGGGACGCCCACGGAAGAGAACCCACGGAAGAGAAGGGGACGCCCACGGAAGAGAAGGGGACGCCCACAGAAGAGAAGGGGACGCCCACAGAAGAGAAGGGGACGCCCACAGAAGAGAAGGGAAGCCCACAGAAGAGAAGGGAAGCCCAGGGCAGAGTACGGGTAGAGAAGGGAAGCTCGTGGGAGACAGGGGACACCCGTGGATGAGAGGGCACCCCCGTGGAAGAGAGGGGGACACCCGTGGAAGAGAGGGGGCGCCCGTGGAAGAGAGGGGGACACATGTGGAAGAGAGGGGGACGCCCGTGGAAGAGAGGGGGACGCCCGTGGAAGAGAAGGGGACGCCCGTGGAAGAGAGGGGGACGCCCGTGGAAGAGAGGGGGACGCCCGTGGAAGAGAGGGGGACGCCCGTGGAAGAGAGGGGGACGCCCGTGGAAGAGAGGGGGACGCCCGTGGAAGAGGAAATGCCCACAGAAGAGAGGAGACGCCCACGGAAGAGAGGGAAAGGCCTTTGGAAAAGGAGATGCCATTGATTGGAAGAGAGGGAGAGACCCCCACGGAAAAGAAGGGGATGCCCATGGAAGAGAGGGGGACGTCCAGGGAAGAGAGGAGAAGGCCATTGGAAGAGAAGGAGAGACCCACGGAAGTGAGGGGACCCCCACGGAAGAGAGGGTACGTCCACAGAAGAGAGGGAAACGCCCACGGAAGAGAGGGGGACGCCCACGGAAGAGAGGGGGACGCCCACGGAAGAGAGGGGGACGCCCACGGAAGAGAGGGGGACGCCCACGGAAGAGAGGGGGACTCCCACGGAAGAGAGGGGGACGCCCACGGAAGAGAGGGGGACGCCCACGGAAGAGAGGGGGATGCCCACGGAAGAGAGGGGGATGCCCACGGAAGAGAGGGGGATGCCCACGGAAGAGAAGGGGACGGAAGAGAGGGGGATGCCAAGGGAAGAGAGGGGGATGCCAAGGGAAGAGAGGGGGACGCCCACAGAAGAGAGGGGTGCGCCCACCGAAGAGAGGGGGGCACCCACCGAAGAGAGGGGGGCACCCACCGAAGAGAGGGGGGCACCCACCGAAGAGAGGGGGTGCCCACAAAAGTGGGGACGCCCATTGAAGAGGGGGACGCCCATGGCACAGCAAGATACCCACTGAAGCGCGATAAGCCCGTGAAAGAGGGGATGCCCAAGAAACAGGGCATGTCCATGGAAGCAGGGACACACGGGGAATGCAGTGCTGTTGGCCGCCTGGTGACTGAAAGGTCAGACGGCACACAAAAACTTTTGAACAGAAATCCAGAAAAATTACCATCCAACAACTCACAAACCTGCAACAGGCCCAGGGCATTGACTTACTTCTGTCGTGTCACATTGTAGTATTCTAGCAGGTGGGAGCTTGCTTGTTCCAGGTTCCAGTCAAACCTCTCCAGGACCTTGTGACATTCTACTCGTGTTTTCAGGCCCAGGCAAAACAGCTGCTCCACCTGCCAAGATAAACAGAAACCCCACATGGTCATGGAAGCAGGTGCACAGCAAGGCTTACAGTAGGGCGCAGACTAACAAAGGAGGAATCTTGAAGGCCAAAACTTGATAGGAACAATAACGGCAGCCAAAACCCAGTTGTATCAGCAAACGCATATGCAGCATCCCAACGTCTTGAGGCCAGCATCCTGGCATTGTTGAGAAATGTGACAAAAAAAGACTCTCATGATCCAGACACCACATTGGCAGTCCCAGGGAAGAGGGAATCAAGAACAGAGATGCCACAGGGGCTGAGGCATGAGGACCACTGACAACAGGGGGGAGGATGTCAGGAGCAGGTAAACCAGTGCCATGAAGCCGGGCAGGAAAATGGATGCTGTGGGGTGAAGGCAGCTGGAGGACTGGTGGCCGAGGGGCAGCGAAGGAGTTGAAAGCAGGGCAGGAGGGAGAGTTAAATGGGGTAGAACTGGTAGAAAGGGATGGTCATAATACCATAAACGTATTCTTGCTCCTAAAAGTTGCCAGCATAAGGCTTTAAGCTACACTTGCGGCTGAAACATTCGTAAAAGAAAGGTGCAAGTTGATATTAATGTGATGAACTGAGCATCTGAGTAGAGGTTTACAACCCCACTTATGAAGGATGTCATAATTGTCATGGTATTATGACTTACAAGTCCACCTTTGGAGATAGAAAGAGGGAGAGAGAGAGAAGAGGGAGAGAGAAGGGGGAGAGAGACAGAGAAGGGGGAGAGAGAGAGGGGGGAGAGAGAGGGAGGAAGAGAGGAGTGAGAGGGAGAGAGAGAGCGAGACAAAGAAGAGAGAGGGGGAGAGAGAGACAGAGGAGAGAGTGGGGGGGAGAGAGAGAGAGAGAGAGAGAGAGGAGAGAGAGGGGTGAGAGGGATGGAGGGAGAGAGGGAGAGAGAGGGGGGAGAGGGAGGGGGAGTGAGAGAGAGGAGGGAGGGGGAGTGAGAGAGAGAGGGGAGTGAGAGAGAGAGGGGAGGGAGAGAGTGAGACAGTGAGAGAGATGAGAGAGAGGGAGAGACAGAGACGGAGAGAGGGGAGAGAGAGAGGGGGCGAGAGAGAGGGGGAGTGGAGAGGGAGGGAGGGACAGAGAGAGAGAGGGTGAGAGAGGGAGGGAGAGAGGGCGAGGGAGGGGAGGGTGATTGAGAGAGAGGGGAGAGGGAGGAAGAGAGGAGTGAGAGGGGGAGATAGAGCGAGACAGAGAGGGAGAGGGAGAGAGAGAGAGAGCGAGAGGTGATCGAGAGAGGAGAAAGGGGAGAGGGAGAGAGGGAAGAGAGATAGGGGAGAGAGAGAGGGAGGCAGAAAGAGGGGAAAGAGAAGGAGGGAGAGAGGGAGAGGGCGAGAGGGAGGGAGAGGGAGAGAGGGAGAGAGGGAGAGAGGGGGAGAGGGAGAGAGGGGGAGAGGGGGAGAGGGGGAGAGGGGGAGAGGGGGAGAGGGGGAGAGGGGGAGAGAGGGGGGAGAGAGAGAGAGAGAGAGAGAGAGAGAGAGAGAGAGAGAGAGAGAGAGGGAGAGAGAGGGGGGGAGGGGAGGAGAGAGGGCGGGAGAGAGGGCGAATGAGAGAGGGGAGAGAGAGAAGGAGAAGGAAAGAGAGGGGGAGAGGTAGAGAGAGAGGGGGAGCGAGAGAGAGGGAGGGGAGAGGTGGAGGGGAGATAGGGGAGGGGGAGATAGGGGGGAAGGGGGAGAGGGGAAGGGGGAGAGAGAGAGAGAGTTTGAGACAGAGTTAGAGAGAGGGGAAGGGGGATGAGGTAGAGAGAGGGGAAGAGAGAGAGGGAGAGAGAGCGAGACAGAGAGAAGAGCGAGAGAGATGAGGGAGAGAGTAAGAGGGAGAGAGAGTTATGACCCTTCACTTCTGATGGAGTGACTGAGAATAGACAACCCCAGGAGAGCCTCGAGATCTTCGACCGGCCAGCTCACTGTTCGCACAGACTCGTATGGGAAGCTGGTTCCTCTCTGCGCTCGCCTCTGCGCTACAGAACTCGCCGGTAGCCGAGGTCCGACCCATGGCTGCTCACCACATTCTTTGCATAATCCTTGGCTGACCACGTCTTCTTAAATTGGGTTGCACGAGTTCCCATCTTAGCATTGGGACCCTGACTGGTGCGTCTACGCTTCCTAAAATGTTAATAGCTCAACACAAAACATTGTGCATGTTTTGTACTGTTGCCATGGTGATACTGTAGTAAGAGCCCCTCCGCCTCACTGTGGTACTGAATAAAGAGTTCTCAGTATGCCGGCACCAGGAAGGCGAGGATGAGCTGAAGAACGAATACTGATTGAATGTCGTCTACTTACTGAGTCTCGACAACGACATGACGTTACCTTAAGATACTGGGTGGCCTTCTGGACGTTCCACGTGTGGTTCTGCAGAGCCGCCTGGCACTCTTCTGTGGTCACCCCGTGGACCAAGTCCTGCACCTGCAAACGACAGGACAGATGTCACACAGCGAAGCAATGGTTGAACAACTAGCACCAGGCAGGAGGACAGTATCAGCACACGGACGCGTCATCGATTCGAGGAACGACAAGCATCACTTATAAGTTGACCAGTATCCTATTCAGGCCACCACCTGGTGTGGTCGGCAACCTCTCCTGAGCAGCCATTTCTTGTAGAACAGCTTCACGACATTGAGACCTCTTAACAAATCACTTTGAAAAAATGGTGTATAAGTTGAATGACAATTTACATCTTTGTGATCATATATGGGGTCTTTTTAGAACTTTAAGATAATATTGACTGTATAATGCATATTTACTATTTAGAGGTTCTCCATTGATTTTTCATATATTGTATGCATGACACTTCTTCCTGTTATATTGGATTTATCATATACCCGTGTAATGGCGGTATTTGTACTATTTCTTGATTTTATTTGTATTTTATTATTATTTTTTGTTATTAATTCTTTTTGTGACCAATCATTGCCCACGTCTAATATTGTTTAACTGGTGTTTCTTCTGTTGACCATTGTATGTTTGATTTTGAAAAAAACATTAATAAGTTGAGAAGAGAAAAAAAACTGATGCTCAGGGGTAACGGTGAAGTCTGGGCACATTGTGTGAGCTGTAAAACAAATTCTATAGACCAGTGGTTCTTAACCTTTTCACTTCTGTGCTCCCCACTTAATCATTACTGGAACCTGGGGCTCCCACCAAATTGGAATCCGGGGACCCGCACGGAGTATTAACTGGGAGCCGACGACTCCGGCCTAAGAATTTCCGATAATCTGAACTGTAAACCAATACATAAAATATACAGAAAGAACTATTCATCAAACAACCATTCACCAAACCAATATACAAATGATGAAATATTTTATTTATTCACAAGCAAGGTTTGAGCTTTCCAAATTCCGCTGAGGCCGCTCGTCGCCCATGCTATATTGCTTGATGCGCTTGAGCTGCTCCCAGGCACCAATCTGAGGAGACTACCCTGGTCTGTTCCTTTAAACTACTTCACATTTACAGCATGTGTTAACATTTCCAGCTGTACATTTTCTTCTTTATTTATATACGCTTTATTAATCTATTAATATTTTTTTTAATTTTCTAAGCAGTCGCAGACCCCCTGGGTAGGCTTTGCACCCCACCCCCCGATCCCCAGATCACAGGTTTAAGAACCGCTTGTATAGACAGTTAAGCTGGGAACAACAAGAACAGAGATTTTTACACCACTGTCCGCCCAATGTGCCCAGAGAAAGCCTCGCCAAGAAGGTAATCATCTCAGAAGGCCAGCACCTCCCTGGAAGCCAAGATATCGCTAGACTGGAAACAAAAAACACACAAAATAAAATAAAGGAAAAAAGACAGAAGGCATGCCTTCTCCATCAATGAACCCAGAGTCTGGTGTAATGCCCCTCTCTCTGGTACTTTAGGAAGGGGTGAAGGCTGACGTTTTGGTGGACATTACATCCTTAACAAAGAAAACTACCCCATAAACATTCCGCACAATTGTAAGCAGGGACCGAATGGTACTGACGGGTGCAGCACAACCTGTATGTTACTTAAAGTGACAGCCTGCGTGTCACTTCATGTGAGAGCCTGTGTGTCACTTCACATGACAGCCTGTGTGTCACTTTATGTGAGAGCCTGTGTGTCACTTCATGTGAGAGCCTGCGAGCATGTTACTTCATGTGACAGCCTGCGTGTTAATGTGACAGCCTGCATGTCAGCCTGTGTGTTACTTAATTTGACAGCCGGCATGTCACTTCGTGACAGCCTGTGTGCCACTTCATGTGACAGCCTGTGTGCCACTTCATGTGACAGCCTGCGTGTCACTTCATGTGACAGCCTGCGTGTCACTTCATGTGACAGCCTGCGTGTCACTTCATGTGACAGCCTGCGTGCCACTTCATGTGACAGCCTGCGTGTCACTTCATGTGACAGCCTGCGTGTCACTTCATGTGACAGCCTGTGTGTCACTTCATGTGACAGCCTGTGTGCCACTTCATGTGACAGCCTGTGTGCCACTTCATGTGACAGCCTGTGTGCCACTTCATGTGACAGCCTGTGTGTTACTTCATGTGACAGCCTGCGTGTTACATCGTGTGACAGCCTGCGTGTTAATTCGTGTGACAGCCTGCGTGTTAATTCATGTGACAGCCTGTGTGTCACTTCATGTGACAGCCTGTGTGTCACTTCATGTGACAGCCTGTGTGCCACTTCATGTGACAGCCTGTGTGTCACTTCATGTGACAGCCTGTGTGCTACTTCATGTGACAGCCTGTGTGTTACATCGTGTGACAGCCTGCGTGTTAATTCATGTGACAGCCTGCGTGTTAATTCATGTGACAGCCTGCGTGTTACGTCGTGTGACAGCCAAGACAGCCTGATTGTGTAGTGACATTGCGGCTCTTCGCACGCATTTAAGACACAAAAATGTGAGCTGCAAATGTAAGCTGGAGAAAGCAGCCCAACTTGTTGGTTTTGATTTGTGTAACTAATAATCATGTGCTCTGAGTGCCATGTTTTTTCAACTCCTAGTAACAGGAGGGAGGAGGAAAAGGTCCATTCTCTTGTGCATGCATTGTTTGTAAACAAGGTAGCTGAGAGACAGCTGCACGGGAAGCTGACCTTGTGTGTTCTGTCCCACAGAAACAAGGAAGGGAAGTAGCAATAAGTTTCCACATGCGCTTTCTTGATCAAGAAGCATTGTTCGACTATCCTATGCAAGCGATACAGGAGCCGCGCATGCGCTGGACCCATGCACTCCATTGAACGACATGCTTCCAAAAGGCGCTTAAGGTACTGGTGCCGGGTGGGCGGGGCTACTAACGCGGACGGTTGCTGGAGGAAATGCTGAACTGTGAAGTTACAACTTACTGCCTGAAGGCACAATACGGTACGCAGGGAGGCACTGCACAACTTGACGCATCACATAGAACCTCCCCATCCGTGCTGTCTGACTGCTTGTTGGAACTTCGGTAAAAACAAATAGAATAGAGACGTGGGATGAAAGAAGATTGGGGCGTATTTAACCATAATTTTTGCAAATAGTGCTATGCTGTTTGTAAAATTTACGACCCTTATAATGCATGGGATTCATAGATGGATGGTGTATAATAAATAATCGTATAGTGAAATTCCAAACATTCTGTGTGCGTAGTAGTTTTAGGGTACGTCTACTACCTATAGATGTGGGATTCTCTGACAGTTTTGTCTGACTCCTCACACTCCCATTAACTAGAGCCGAACAGTAGGCGTGGAGTGAGATCAACCCGCCAGTAATCCTATTCTCCAAAAAGGTTGTATTTAACTTTAGGGTCACAGTGGATCCATCATGTGTGACCCCATTCAACTTGGGGTACCAAGACAATGTGCCCAAAGTACGGCCTGGTCCACAAGGCCTCCGAGGGCCTGGTACCATGAAAATAAGCCACAAACACAAACTGGAAACGTCCAGAGCTATTTTTTGACTCTCCTCAGAGCCAGGAAAGGTGTCTCTATCCCCAATTATAAACTTTACATTTATAAAGGACCTGGGCAGGAGAATCAGAGTTGAGGAGCTAGAGACAGGGGATATAGCAGAGAACACGTGGGTGCCCAGTGTTTAAATTTGTGAAAAGAAAAGGGCCAGGGCCCTCGTCAGGAGGCCACTGCAGCTCACATTACCCATCAACCCTGCCAGCACTGCCAAGCACAGTACCAACACAACCACTAACAATCACGACGGTTCAGACTCTCCCGGGAGCCCAAGTCTATAACAATAAATTGGGCGGCAGGTATTAGTCCTTTTTAATGTATATTGAATTAATAAACAACTGTTTTTGTGCTCATCTCTGAATCAAACAGTGCCACCATGTGGCAGACTGTCATAAGTGCCGGCGTTGACAATTAAGTGGGGGTGCCAAGCACCGGAAACCACTGGCTCAAATTAAGCACGGGTGCCGCCCTTACTGCCCATTTGACGGGAAATGGATACCATCAATCAGTGGAGAAAGGGTGGTCGGAGAAGACCGGATATACAATGGAGGTACTCTATTTATGGGATTGTAACAGAAGCTGTGGATGAAGCAGGAGTATTCGCACCTTAAGCAATAACAGACGCTCCAGCGCGCTACGACCCATCCAGATTTATCAAAGTGCTGTTAACTTACATGGAACACATGACCTTCTTTTACAGGACGCAACTGCATGTAACCACGTATGACATCTGACATTGCCAGGACAGGAATGGCCGACCTGATCTACATACACTTTTTACCCAGAAATAGACTGATAATAATGAACGCAAAGGAGGGGCTGGCGAGATGCTGGTGGGAGTTAATACGGATACAGATAGTTAAGGTATTTTATATTAAAGTAGCGAGGCCTTACTCAAAAACCTACACAGACACAACAAGCCACTGTCATTAATCCACGGATTAAAGATGCAATAATGAGGCGATGCCCAGCTAGAAAGACCTATCAGTTGGAGGAGATTTTATCCTTAATCAACTCTGCAGGACAAACCCTGAATAATGAACATATGCGGTCCTACAGGGATGTGGCTTAACACACAGCAATGACAGTCACAAGAACCAGATTTGGGACCCTATACACCACTGCACGTGGCGTAGCCTCGATAGCTGTGTTATCAGGGGTTCTGAAGAAAAAACAAGAAAAGCGGGGTACCTCACCTCCAGGGGACCTCCGTACATAAACCGTGCGAGGCAACTTTAACATCAATGCAGCTTTATCGACCATATGCATAAGATTTAGGGAGGCAGCACCGGATCAGAAAGAGGTGGAGTAAACTAAAATTATCTCCCAAGTTTAGGATTCCAATGAAAGATATATCCTTGGTATAAAGTCTCAAATGCCTCAATTAAAATCTAAGGGCCTGATATAGATATCGGTGGATGGGTTACTATGTCACAACAGTGACGGACATCCTGTCCGCCAAAATATAAATCCACTAGGATAACAGTGGGATTTATATTTTGGCAGAGATCTAAATCCAGCGCTAAATCAGAGAACGAATAGAACCCGGAAAAAAACACAGAGGTGCTAGGGAGAGTGTGTGAAAACCCTGGGTGGATTTGGAAAAAAGAAGTTCCAATTTTACTAAAAAGATGAAGAGCAAGAGGGTATAACTTGAGAGAAAGAAAAGCAATTATAAGAGCTCAAGTATTATTTTCAGACAGGCCCATGGAAGCAAAAAGGTCAGACCCTAGATGTGCCCATCCTTCTGAAGGAGCTGATCAGGGGCAGACCCATTGGCAGGTGAGGAGAGGGGAAACAAGTGTGGGATCAAAACAGCACTTTCAAAAGAAAAAGTGGCTGCAACCAGAAGGAAGGAGGCCTCACAAAACAAGAGCGTGGAACAGGCGGTGGACGTTCTAGACAGAGCAATAGTCCACCAGAAACGCAAGCCACCCTCGGGGACGGAGGAGGCTACTGACTATGATCAAATGGAACTACAAGTTGGGCATGCAAATAAACCAGTTTTAATTAAGATTATGATCTGTAGGGTTTTCTGGACACACCATATAGCTTCCTAGGATATGAGGCTTGCGGAGGAAGCTTGCACACACACGAATGATAATGACGCTCTAACCAGAGAAGAAGTTCTAATCGTGGTCTTCAATTAACGAGTGCTCAAGTCACTGCAGAATCCGTGTACCACACAACGAGAATTTACAATACACGAACCAAGCACTTCACGACAAAAAGACAATTTCACAAGTGATCTCTTTAGGAGATTTGCATCGATCCTTGTGATTTCCTTGTAAGAGACAGAATCCAAATAAACCAGAGGCGAAGCAGGGTCTAAAACGCAGATGTGGTAAACTGCAAAATCAAGGAATAATCGCTTTATGTCCATCTACCAGGAGAACCCCTATTTTTCCAGTATTAAAACCAAATAAGTCCTCGAAATTAGTACTTGACAATTGCAATTTAAACCAACACTGTAAAACATATGCTTTACAAAATGCACACAGTACTGGATTACTGATGCAACCCAGAAACTGAAAAAGCAAAATTACAATGAACAACTTACCCAAGTCCCAGCTCCGGATTCATTTTATTTAACATTATTTATATTCAGTAAGAGAACATAACTCTTTACAACGTTGTTACCCTAATGGTATAAAGCTATCCCAATTTTTCTTTGTCTGCATCATTGAATTGTTGCAGAAAGTGTGCTCCCTTAAGTAGCCAATATCTACGTAACTGATAATGAATTAAACAAAAATGTTAAAAAAGTACACAGAAGAATTGAGGAGCTTGTGACAGCAAGCTTCAAAGTGAATCTCACAAAAATCCTAAATATACAATTAGAATGTAATCCTCCAGGGATAGGTGTTGAGCAGTGAAGAGAAAAGTCTGACACAAGAGTGGTTGAACACGTGTGGACCACTGGAGACACCAAACACACTCAAAAGACTACAAACCTAATGGGATTTCAGGACTTTGGTAGGACATTTCTCCCACATGACGCGGAAAGAGTGAAACCAGTGTGCTATTTAATTGTCCCTACATTTACTGGGGAGAACTCGAAGGAAGAAAGCTGTCGATTCCTAAGAAACATACAGAAAGACTAGGTTAAAAGAACATTTGAGAACAGAGGACTAAAAATAAAGCTTAGTATTAAGAAGAGCTCCTAGTCAGATAGGGTTCACTTAAGTAATGTACAGTGAAGGCTGGACCCACCGATCGCGTACAAAACACACTTCTATCAAAACAAGTGAGGAGCGCTCAACTTTAATAAAGAAAGCCCTCACAGCGGTTCAGATGGGTACCACGGAAGGAAGACCCACCACACACGACAAAAGAATCAATATAATTAGTCTAATACAGTAATTAAAGACAGCTAGATAAAGAAAGTATACCATGGTATAAAGCCCTACATGTGCACTAAATGCTGTGGGCCATCGACAAACCAGGTCAGTCATTTGATTCGAATAGGACCCATTGTTAACCACAGGAATTCCTGGAATATCAGCAAACAATTCACAGACCCCATCAACCAAAGCACAGAGTAGTTATCAAATTGTCTTTTATACAGAAAGATTGGCACAAACTGAGCTAGGCATGAAAGGTTGAAGATTCTGAATTTAAAATAAAGCACATGCACGTGAACCCTTTGGTGATTCAACAGCACAAATACTTTAACGTTTAATGCACTCCTCCTAGTGTAGATGCTTCCGTCCCACTACGGAGTGTTTCTGACTCCGTTCTACTATACAGATTTAAGCCATCGTGAATCCAGAGGTTACAGAGATTCACAGGCAGACACGCAGATCTGGGCATGGATAGCTGACTTCAGAAGGCGGCTTCCAATGGTGGATGGTCAGCAAATAAATCCACTCCTCAGGCAATCCAGCGACTGATCAAGCTATGAAACCGTGGCGCACGTACTCAAAGACGCAGCAGCAAACCATTTGCAAGCTAAAGTTGAGCCGTAAATACCCTCAGGAATACAATCATCACAGAGTAAGAGAGCCCCGTCTCCAGGCTTTCAGCGAAGCTTCTTCGGACAAAATCGGATCAATAAACTTACAATACCAGGCAGGGCGGGGTGATCGAGACATACCGAGTGAATCGGTTGGGTTACATTTGATAAGAGCGGCACACAATACTAATTCGGCACAAGCAACAGTCTGGGCTATTTTACACGTACTGCAAGATTGTTCCTGGCAGCCACTGATGTCCAAGTCTACTGTGCAGTACGTACAACGATACAAAATCTTTCAACAGGTGAAACCTTGCACTACAGTGAGGCATCTCAAATCCTGCTGGTTAAAGCAGCACAGCGATTTCAAACTGTTTACCTTGCTCATACCTGCCCATTCAAACCAGTAAATAAATATAAATATAGGTAGCTGTATATTCTTTTAATCAATTTGTGTGGCTGTGGCCACAGCGCCGGCTCGCTGCTTGCACAGCAGTAAAACATATGCGGTAGTTGGTAGCAATGGGTCGAGGGTGTGCTTTTCGCAGGCCGGGAGGCATTGATTGAAATTGGAATAGACCTTCAAATCTCACATCCCGTACAACCCTGCTCAAATGGGAAGTAGAGCGAGCCAATCGGGCTCCTAAACATGCCTTTACTGTGAGGATTTATAGGTATTAGTGCACCATGGCTAAGCAACCCATATAGCGCCCAGAGAGCTTTGAATAATATGACTAGGTGCGTTTTGATGAACCGCGTGCCTGGTGATATACCGTTTGGCGGACCTTCTGGGAGAGGAGAATCCTCATGATCTATCGCACCGTGCAAGAGGCTACAACTCCATCGATGCGGTCTGCTTTCATCTCCTGCCTATCAAATGTTGGTGAACTTGTGGCTCAGAAGCTGGGAGAAAAAATCCCACCTACAGAGAACCTGTGTCAGTCCAATCAACGAAAGGAACAAGCACTGTGATTCTGCTACAAGACAAAAAGGGGAGGCACGTGTCCATCAACTTGCTGAAGCCGTAACACTTTGCTCATCTTGTACAGCCGACCAGCGCAGCTTCCAGAAACACAAAAAGACCGTCAGACAAGTATTATTTTTGGAAGAACCTTCAAATGCAGAGCAACGGGATCCAAGAATAAATCAACAAGTGGTAACTGCTGTAACGCTTGAAGATGCAGCAGTGACACGATTCGCCCCACTATTGACATCAGTTTCTAAAAACACCCAAAGCTTATTAAATGTAGGCACCAGAAATCCACCAGTCACCCCAAAATGTCAGAATGTGGAACATTCGTTGCTCAATTGCTGATGAACAAAATTATAGATTTGAAATACCTGTCAAGCAGACTTTTGGTGATACCGATGGGTGGAGTTAAGGTGTGCAACCGAAGCTACAAGACTCCCCGGACCCAAGACTTGACAACTTTGACACACATTTCATTCATACTTGGCTGACCATGGTGGTGTTCCAATTCAAATTGTGCATGGAGAACTCCTTCCTGAACCTGAGGATCCAGATTTGGTTGGCAAGCAAGTAAATCTATACAGAGGCCCTGAGAGCACATCAAATAAGTCTACAGTCAAAATAACAGCTACCCTGCTGCAGGATGGTGTCCATTTGGAGGGCTTGGGTTACCACATCCTAGGACCAGCAGAGACTGTTCAAGTGCACACCTTTCACCTGAACTTAGATGGCATCTTATCACAAGGACTTTTTGCTTGTGATTAGGATCGGAGTACTGTTAAGAAATGACTTGAGGATCTACAATCGAACATCATCGTACCACGGATAATTACAGAGACGGATATCGCCACAATCGATTCGCTGATTGGTTTCTACATCTCAAACACTCCTAGGATGGTTTTCTAACAGAGTCAGTAGCAAGGCTGTGCCAATGCAAGAGAGATAGACTGAATTTGTCACAAAATACCCTATTTCAAACCACTGATTTGACCCGGACGCTTACTTCTATAATCCAAATTACACAAGCCTGACACGAGTGCTTCCATGTTGAAACAACATGAATTATTTGCCTACATTTTTAAATCAGTAAACAGAATAATTTCACTCTGGTGATCACTTTGCATGGAGTGTGGGCCGGGGCAGAGGGGAGACTGAGTAAGGGAACATACACTCTTTCCTCCATGCTATTATGCTAAAAACTGTATTTTTTTAATTATACAATTCAACAAACAACAAGATTTGTTTCTGCAGCTATTAGAGAATGATTAATTCCTACTGATCCTAGAAAAATGACATGCAATTCCCAAATTGGAAGTGGATGAGAGTGTGAAACACTTTATAAATTATTGCTCTGACTGCCAAAGGTACTTTCAAGGAAGTAACAGGTGAGTGTAAAGGGACACACCTTTGGAAGCCTCACCGAAGTGAATGTCAGATCTGCCATTAGGTAGAGGGGCGTAGCTTGGCCAGTACATTTGGGGGGGGGGGGTGCAGATTGTGAGGGGTACTTATAACTCAATGTTTTGTAAAATAACCTATTAAACCTGTGTGATAAACTACACATCACATGATTCATAGCAGTACCAATAAATGTTTTAAGTGTTGAGAGTTGTTTATTTAACAAATTAGGTGGTGCAAAGAATGGGGGATCTTGTATATTATTCCTCAAGAATCTGCATTCACTGAGCTATTTATTGGAAGAACAACTTACAGTGGATTGTACCACGCGCCAAGGAAGGGGGGAAAGGCTTTCATCGTCAGACAGATCCGACCTCAGGTACTAAGTATAAGTAGTACCTTACTCTTGTTACTACAAATCGTGAAACCAAAACAAGTCTATGCCTGAGGTCTGTCAATGAAATAGTGATTCAGCGCCTTGAATTTACTTTTGAGAATAATTTATAGTGATTGATATGACAAAAGGCTACTCGTTGATTGAAAGGTCTAAATCTCATGTATTTCCACATTTGTTTTATCAAAGATACGTACGGGCCTCAAAGAAACGAAAGGGGCAACGTGTTTCGCAACAATAAGGTTGCTTCATCAGGGCAACAAAAATTGTTAAGAGTTCTCTACAATGGTATGCAAATAACCAAATGTCATACACAGAAAGTGACCATAAACCATTAGTAGAATAAAAAAGGAAGCCAACATAAAAGTAGACAAAGCAAAAAAAATATATACATTCTATGCAAATATTCACACTGTATACACATGATTTTCTTCAGAATTTTACAGGTAATGAATGTATCGTAGTTACAATTCAGCGAAATAAATAAGATGATGAAGACACAGACCAAAACTCACCACCGTGCAAAAAGAAAACACTAGTTAGAACAGAAATACCCAAGTATGAGTAGTTTAGTAAAGTTGGATGCCATTCTGTGTCTCTCATAACACCCACAAAAGTAAAAAAAAAAAGAGAGAAAAGAAAAGATTTTTAAAAAGGGTAAAGAAAAAAGGGGTGAAATTAGAGGCACTAAGAGAAAACAAACAGCTGATGAGTACCTAAAACAGCCTATATTTCTGTATGTGAAAAAACTATTTATCCTGAATCCTTAACATACGCAGATAGACCCAGTGCTTAAGAATATTTATGAAAACAGTGCAACGTAATAGGGAGTATCATTCGACGCTTCGGTAACAGCTGCTGCTGTCCCCCAATTCTGTTCTACTCTAGTTATCATAGTTAGAAGGGTGAAAGGCTGAGTTGGTCCTGCTAAGATTCGAAACTGTTACCTCCATGCTATTCCCTGGGTTATCATAAGGCAGGCATATGTAAGACTAATTAAAATGTTTATTTTATTAATATATTGTTTTGTAAAATGCTAGATTGTGATAGGATGCCAACTGGTAGTAAGTACTACATCCATGTTGTACCAGTAGAATGTTTCAGTCACAGTTCCCTTCAGAAAAATACAAAATAAAACAAGACCAACTCTGAAAAGAAAAGGCGGGAGATATTACGCTTTCACTGCGCGTCACAAAATTTCAAATTGTTCAATTACTTGACAGCGAAGAACATTTATGGTCTCTGGTTCTTACTAAACAACCAATTAATTTGGAGAAAGATCATGTTTATTCATCTCAGTTGATGTAAGTAGGTGCAAGTACTGAATTACACAAGTTAATAAATGTAATGTTGGGGGTTAGAACCCGATGCCACGGTTGATCACCAAACCTTCTCAGAGAGCCGCTATTTCTCAAATACCATACTGGACAGGAAGAGACAAAGCCGCACTTACCATTCTGATTTTTTCTGAGGGTTTGAACCCATCGGGCCCGTCGTAAACAATTTTCTGCAGGCTGTGCGACATCTTCACGGGACACTTGAACCCAGAGTTGCTATTGTTGGACGAGAAGTTCGCTTTAAAGTCAGACTGCTGCATCATGGGCCGGACTGTGGCGGTGGTTATGGTCCTGGTGGTGGTTGCGACCTCGTCCGGGCTTCTCGCCTCCTTAAAGAACTTCTCATACTTGTCCAGGTAGGGCGGCCTCTCGGGCAATAGGTAGTAATGTGTGTTGCTGACTTTCTTCCCATCTTTC
Organism: Triturus cristatus; assembly: GCF_964204655.1. Taxonomy (NCBI): domain Eukaryota; kingdom Metazoa; phylum Chordata; class Amphibia; order Caudata; family Salamandridae; genus Triturus; species Triturus cristatus. Next base: position 1,183,928,529 of record NC_140594.1, on the reverse strand, counting down.
ACAATGGGCAGGATGCAGGGCCCCTTGGCGCACTCATTGCCCTGGGCCTGAATCACCTTTGGGGTGGCATATTTCGGGTCGGAGGCAAAGCTCTGGGTGGTGGGCATGTGCTTCCCGGGGGATGTCGAGAGGTAGGCCCCCACAGTCATGGAGGAGAGGTGGTTTGCCCTCTGCTGCGGTGAACCCACCTGCAGGGGCATGGGGCTGGGAGTCCTAGATGAGGGCTGGGATAAGGGGTCCCTGGGCGGAACCTGGGGCGGCCGTTCCTCCTCTCCAAGGAAAGCTGGGGAGAGCTCTCCCGACCAACGGCAATGCTCGTTCCTCTTGACCGGCCTGGGTGGTATGGGGACGCGCGGTGGGATTAGCGGTCTGTCCTCCGATAATGTTAGGGTAACGTTCACAAAGGATGGACTCAAGTTTGGGCTACGACTGGGAGGGACAGAGGAGGTCAGAGGTACATTGAGGCGTTTCATGCATTCCTGCTGGAGTTCCTCAAAGATCTCTGAAGTCTGTATAAAGCTAGCTGGCTTCACCTCCTTGGGAGGGAGAAAAAGATTGTCTTCCACCACTTTAGCCCTTCCCATGCCCTTCTCTCCTTCCGGTACAAATGCATAGTTTGTCTCCCCCTTTTCCTTAGTCTTTTGGAGGTCTGGTAGTCCATAATTGGACCTCTGAGCCACCAAAACATCAGAGCTGTTTATCGAACACACTTCAATGTCATCCTCGTCCTGAGCTACGTCGTCGTAGGCCGGCGGCGGGGGCAAGGGTTTGGAGTCCCAGTCCACTACCGGCGTGGGATGCAGAGGCCGTGGGAGGGACCTGGAGGGGCTCTGTGGGGGAGTCTTGTCCAACAGAGAGAAGGCCTCCATGGCTAACTTGGCCAACGAGGGCGCGGTAAGTTCCACCACCGGAGAAGGAGTTGATGGACTCAAGGGGCTGAGCTCCTCTCCAAAGTCGATCAATGTCACTTCCGACGAGAGAAAGCCAGGGCTCTTGGTGCCACAGGGCTGCCGGTCGATAATTTTTGTGCCGGCCACTCGCGCTGAAGGCTTGATGAGCTTGAGTCCTTTCACCGGGATCTGCTTCTTGAGGTAAAGCTTCTTCAGGCCTGATGAGACGATGTCCTCGTCCTCGATGACTGGGTCATAGGAAGGTCCTGGAACACAAAGAGAACACATGAGGCACGGAGGCACTGGGAAAGCGAAAGGCGCGTCACTCACCAGTCAATCACACAATTGTGCCCAGTGTCTAGCAGAGTTTCTACAATCATTCTGAGCACCCTCATGTTACGATTAAATGCAAATACAAGCAACACATTATATGGTTTTCTGTAAATCAACAACCAGGCCGCACACAGGGCAGCAGTTTACAAACTCATTAAATCTAATTCAGAAGCCCAGTCCATTAATTTAAAGAAACTGCTTGTTTTCGCGAGTTTCGCTCTTGCATTATTAACACACAGTGTAGCCAAATTGTAGGTCAAATTTGCCGTAAGTGCTGCAGTCCAATATGGGTGAAACTGTTCTGGGGTTTAGTTGTGTTACTATTAAGAGGGAAGATGGTCTTGCATCTTGGGCTGAACTGCCTGGGTCAGAGACCGTGTAAGACAGATTTGCTTACGGTGTGGCCCATGTGTCTAATGGCACAGTGACCATAAATGAATTTAGAGGATTGTGGCACTCCTTGGTGAATAGAACTTAATTCAGGTATATGGATGGTAGACCCGGTGTAGGGTGCTGGTGGGTATAGCCCTCTGAACAGGGGCATTGATTGAGAAAATAAGGAAGAATGCGCGGTCTACGATTAGATCAGCGTCCCCACCAAGCACGCCTGGAGAAACGTAAATAACTTAAAACACTTCTGTAGTTTGTAGATACTTGAATAAAGTACTTTATACAAGTATCTACAAACTACAGAAGTGTTGAGTTATTTACGTTTCTCCAGGTGTGCTTGGTCAGGACGCTGATCTAATCGTAGACAGCGCATTCTTCCTTACAATGATCATAAAAACAGTGGAATGGAATGGGACTGGCTGTACGCGACCGGGAAGTACGGGCTAGCAAATGAAAATAATTTATAACGGGTGTCTTTTGGAGCTCAGAGGACACCACAGTCCTGTTTCGCAACATACTATGCTGAAAATCTCAACTTCCCAGAATTGTAATGGATGGTCTGTGGAAGCATTCACGCAGGCCCAACGCTGGAGGGTGAGTACCATGGCTCCAGGATGGGCTCTCAGTGACTCCAATCTATCTCTAAGCGTATATCACCAAATCGCGGTTAAAAAGCCCACTGCAAGGTGATACCCAACTTTTTGACTGCTCTGAGGGAAAGGAAGGCAGACTTCTCTTGAAGAGTTGGTGGTCACCTTCAAGACATCCACATATCCTGTAGTGTTTTCAAGTTGTGTCCAGACATGCCAGATGTTTTTGCTAGAGCCAGGTCAAAAACTTTGTGTGGGGCCCCACAAAACATGAGCAAATGTTTCTAAGATTAAAAAAAAGTCCGCTTTGATGGCCAGCTAGCCTTCGGGAGGGAGCCTGGGCGGGGAAAAATAGCTGTGAACAAACTTTTGCGGAGTTAGACCGGTGAAACTCAAAGATGGAGGCTACGTTCTCGTCTTCACCAACAATCATAGCTGCCAATGCAGCAGAACAGCTAGTCCATGTCCTACCTCTGATTGTTTCATAATATTGTGTTATATTATTAACATTTCTGTCTTGTGTTGCATCACGGTACCGGCAGGCGTCAGCATCACTGCCTTCTCCTCTGCTCATCCCTACAGCAGCTTGAGGCCGACATCCCCATGGACTTTGATGTTAGCCTATTTCTCTCTCACATTGTAGAGAAAGGTTTGTGGTGCACAACTCACATACTGCTCATCTGTTGCACGGGCAAGCCCATGTGACCTCAAAGGTGTAGTATCGTGATACTTGCAAGAGAGCCCTTTACCCTACCTCACTCCCGCCACATATGGAGACCTGTCTCCGGAGACGTGGGCTCCTACCTTGTAGGTCACAGATGAGACTGTAAGCCACTCACAAATAATGGAAGACTTTCAACGTCAGGGGTTTGCTGCATTCAAGAATCTCTTGAGCATCCCACAAGCTGGCTTTGGGTCTGGCCAGACTACAGAACGTGAACTTCGGAAGCAGGTAGATCGCAGAGAGGTCAGGCACTGGTTCGGCCTGGCCGCAGCATTTGAGACCATGGAACATGTTGAAAGAGATAAAATATTTGAGCTTCAAGACTGCGCTATAATGCACCAAATCATTTCTGAAGGCTGTCGCTGAACACTCCTTTTTCACTCTGCGCACTCTTCAGCAAACAGCATCTACTGCGGAGTTCCTCCCCTCTCAATATTCCCTCCTCTCCTTTTTAACATATATGTGGGCCCCACTAGCCTCTGCACTACAAATTCAGGGGTCCAATTATACGTGTATGCCGACAACACGCAGTTTTTGTTCACATTGACATCAAAGGCTGAAAATCAAGTCATTGGCATTAAGGATAAACGGCTTTGTTCCGATATGGATGGCAGACAATTTTTTTATTGAATCCCTCCAGGATCAAAGTGTCAATCACATGGAACCGTATGAAGAATTGGGAAGGCCACTTTCTGGCCAAAAGTTAAGGGTCCAACGCCCTCTCCTAGGAACTCCTTTAAAAATCCGGGAGTCGCCCTAGATGCAGTTTTATCCCCCAAACCACAAAACACCGAGGTGGCCCGGAGTTGGTTCTAGGTTCTGAAGTGAAGAGGGCGTTGCATTTTTAATCTTCTTTGTCTTCATAAGGAAATGACCTTTATCCAGTCTCGCTTGGGCATGGCAATCGTATGCTCCTTGGCTCTTCAAAGAAACTGTTTAGAAGACGACAATTAGTGCAAAACGCCGCACCTCGCTTCACCGCAAACAGCCCAATCAGGAACCATATCACTTCCAATTATCGCCAGCCGCACTGGCTTCCTGTGGTAAAAATAAATAAATTCCTGTGGCATGAATAATTCAATCTAAAACCTTTGTTAGCTCACTTAAAGTGATGCATGGCCGTGACCCCGTAGAGCTGCGCTTGTGAAATCTCTTGTAATTAACAAAAAAATTATCTGAAAAGGGCTTACAGCCCGCCCTTACTTTTCATTTGTTCGTCCGCATGCCACTCTATTTTCCTTGCTTTCTGTTGGTTGTTGCATGCTATTACCTGTTGGGTTCAGGTTTCTCTTCGTGTGTTTATCTTATCAGTGGAGCTTGGACCAAGTACTCCTTCCTTTGAACGTTTCATCCACAATTTTTCTTTCAAGGACCTACTTTTTTCTTCAAGATCAAGCGTGTTTGGTGACATGTCGTTTGAGCGGCTGTGCTCACGATTTAGATTCCTTAGAACATCCAGGTTCTTTGGTGACTGAATCTTTGCACTTGAAGGTTTCTCATTGCAAACTCGCTCACAGAATTCACTTGCTCACAGAATTTCTTATTTGGAGCAGTTTGAATATTAAGTGACTTTGGTGACTGCATTTAGAGCACGTTTTTATAGTTACAAAGAGAACACATGTAACTGTTACACTGCTCACAGAATTCAGGTTTGATTCTTAACAGTTGCTTTTGTAATTACTTCTCAATTTTGAACACCAAGAGTTATGAACATAAAATGCATGTTGTTTCATTTCTTAGCAGAGAGAAAATATTTATGCATGCAAGCACATTTTCAAATGCACATAAACACTGCATGCAACTGTAATGCGTAAGTCATTTGAATAGGAAAATATTTCTCCATTTCGTATTAATGCATTTGCCGAGACACTTCTGATGGAAACAATGTTTTCATTCTCAGATCTCACTGCTTGATACAAATGTTGTCATCCGTTAGTTCAGGACAGTAATTATTTAGCAACTTCACAGTACTTGTTTGTGATACACAAACTTTCACGCTGAATTTCTAAATTTACAAACAATTCTTTGTGCTTTCTCGTACTTCATTTTGTGGCGCGTTTTAGAACATTTGATACAGCGCGGGAGACTGCGAGAGGAAGGTAAATTAATCACGATCCTCCTTGGGTTTATACTGTAACGTACTTTGTATCGTAATAAAAATGCTTTCGTTTTTTATCTCTTTCTGGTGCTCTTTATCGTAACATTTCAATCATGTTTCTCTGTATAAAGACCACTTCATCGTTTGAAAGCAGGCATGGAACTGAGCTCAGCAAAACAACTCAAAACAAACATTTAGCCCTTACCCATTTTAAACATAACTACCAGCTGAGTTATTGATTTTACACATCTACTGCGTCTCAACGCATTCGCCAGCAGACTTCCAAGAGAAAAAAGAAATATTGTACGCAATCAACACATGCAGCGTGTCAGTTGCAATTGTACGCCTATATTTATATGTAGAACCAATCTTTCTTTCCTTACACGTTAAAATATTTTTGGTCTCCTTTCACCTACATTAAACGCACTCCATGACCACATTAGTAATTACTGTGACAGGCTCGGCAACTACACACAAAGCATGAACTTTTCAACTACAAAACCCGCATGAGTCTCGGCGTCACTGTAACATATGGTGATCTTGGGCACTTCACACTGTGTATGGCTCATTCACTGTGAGACTTCAGAAGCTGTCAACGCAAATGACAAGATCTCTTCACAGGACAGAGGCAGCCAGCCTTCAACACAATCTCAACAATGCTCGCTTTCGGCATCTTCCCTTTCACGTTCAATGCAGAAGGTTTCGGTTGTGACAGTCTGTGCCAAGTACGACGCAAGCATTGTTGAGATTTGTGTTAAAGGAAGGAGGCGTCTTTTCTGTGAAAAGATTGTTATCACGTGTTTCTACAGTTTCATACTTCTTGACTGTGAATGGGACATAAACAGTGTGGGCTGCCCAAGATCACCATATCTTAAGGTGACGCCGAGACTCAAATGCGGGTTTAGTCCTTTGAAATGTTCGTGCTGTGTGTGGGATTGGCTAGTCTGTCAAGTTCAATATGAATGTGGCCACTGAGGGCATTTTGAAAGACAGCCAAAAATATTTAAACGTGTAAAGAGAGAGATCAGTTCTACATAGTAATAAAAAGCGGACAATTTCAACTGACAGTGCATGTGTTCAAGGCGTACAATACTGTTTCCATCAGAAGTCTGGTGGCGAGTGCGTTGGGACGCAGTAAACGTATAAAATCTAAACATCAGATGGTAGTTGTGTGTAAAATGGGTACGACAAAAGATAAACAATTCTGTTTATAACTGTTTGGCGCTACACATTTCAAGGCGCTCTATTTTTACATGTGAGCGGCTGCTTTCAAACCATGAAATGTCCTTTATTCAAAGAACCGTCATTGAAATGTTTGAGAAGAAGACAATCATAAAGAAATGAAACAACGAAAGTATTTTTTGTTAAGATACAAAGTACGTTACACCCAAACCCACGGAGGGTCGGGATTACGTAATCTACCTATTGCAGCCTCCGGCGCGGTTCTGATGTTCTAAAACATGCCACAAATTTAAGTACGAGATAGCATAAATAATTATTTGTAAATTCAGGAATTCAGCTTGAAAGGTTGTGTAGCACAAGCAAGTACTGTGAAGCTGTTTATTAATTACAGACCTGAACTTCCTGATGAAAGCGTCTGTATCAAATAATGAGGCACATGAAAGAAAACGTGTTTTTCCGTCTGAAGTCTAACGGTTAATGATTTAATACGAAATAGCGAACGTTTTTCTTCCTCAAATGATTTGTGCGTCACAGCTCGATACGATACTTGTGTGCACGAGAAAGCGTGCTTGCACACAAATGTTTTAGGTCTGCAAAGAAACGAAACGACATGTATCTCATATTCTTAAACCGTGGAGTCCAAAATTAAGGAGTAACTAAAAAAGCAACTGTTAAGAATCAAACCTGAACTCTGGGAGCAGTCCAACAGTTACATGCGTTCCCTTTGTAACTAAGCAAACATTGACAAAGCCAACAGATTTCACCTATGCAAAATCTATTGGCGTTGTCAATGTTTCTTTAAAACTTATTTACATGTTGCACAGCAGTTGAGCTGCTGTGCAACATGGCTGAAAATACACAAAAGAAGGCTGATAGGATGCGGCAAGCATTGTTGTTGGAAATAGGGCTTTTTAAAGGGTTATCCCCAAACTTTTTTCTTCTTCCTCCTATTTTTTCCTGACCTGTTGTTGGTTTTAGGACTCTGGGCACTTTATCACTGCTGATCAGTGCTAAAGTGCATATCCTCTCCCTGTAAATTGTTGTTATGGATTAGTGATTCCATGATTGGCATATTTGATTTACTAGTCAGACCCTAGTACAGTGCACGGAGTATGCCAGGGCTGTAAGCCAAATGCTGCTAGTGGGCTGCAGCACTGAATTGTGCCACCCACCCAAGCAGCCTGTAAATGTAACTCTGGCCTGCCATTGCAGAGCCTGTGTGTAGTCTGGTACTGCCATGTCGACTTGCCAGGCCCTAACCTTCCCTTTTCTTACATGTCAGTCACCCCTAAGGTAGGCCCAAGGTACCACTGTGGGCAGGGTGCAGTGTATGTAAAAGGTAGGATATGCCATTGTGTGTGTGGCATGTCCTGATAGTGAATTACTGCCAATTTAGTTTTTCACTATTGCAAGGCTACCTGTTCCTATAGCACAGAATGGGGAGTTTGTTTATAACATCTTATAAACATAACTGGCCCTGGGAACAAGGTAGAGAGATAAAGCTTAGTATGCCTAAACTCCGAATCTAAGGACTTATCTTTTAGTGAAGGTGATTTTTACATTCTGTGTTTGAAAATACTACTTTTAGAAAGTATGGATTTTCTTGGTCAGTCATCCTGTGTACCTCTGCTGGGTTTGTGGATTGACTGTCTGGGTTTTCGATGACAGGGGCTGCAGAGGAGCAGTGGCTCCAGAGAGTCTAGGTGGGTCAGGAAAGGGCTGAATAGGCCTGAGCTGCATTTAGGGTAGGGGAGGAGATTTCCTTTCACCTAAATGGGCCTGGTCTGCCTCTGACAATGCTGCCTCCACCTCCTGCCAGGAAGACGCACCAGAGAGGGAAGAACTGGTTCTGGCTGGGCACAGACACACTCTGCCTAAGAGGACAAAGGATTTGGGGGCTACAAAAAGTGGGGCCCAAAGCCCTGAACTTTAGAACTCGTTGGAATCAAGGAACCTGCCAAGAAGAAGAGCTGGAATAGCTGCCAGGAGGAGTACTGCCCCTTTGCTGTGTTGTCGCTTTGTTGGGTTGGCCTGCAGCTGCTGCTTCTGCCCTGGGCAGTGAAAGGACTGGACTGAACTTTACTTGTGCTGAGTATCTCCAAGGGCCTGAGATCGAGCTGGCCTCCTGTTCTGAAGTCTAAGGGACTGCAAAGACTTCATCAACCTCTGGGTACCGCTTCTGGAACCGCTGTTTTAGTTGCCACAGAGAAGGGAACCGCAACCGATTGCGTCACCGACTCCGTCGCTGGTTCTGTGTCCTGACAGCACCGCAGACCGCACCGACCTCCGACTTGCACCGTGACCTGTGGGCACCACAGTCTGTACCGCCTCACTTCACTTCACCGTCCTGGTCTCACCGACGCAGTCGCTGCTGCTGACTCGACACCCATGACTGCATCGTGGTTGGGGGCACCGCTTCGTTCCACACAGCCGTCTGGGTCGACCGACGCCAGCTCCAACAACCCGGCTCTATCGCCTGCACCACAACCTGCCAGCACAGGGTCAAGCAACGTCTCGCCCTGCATCGTAAGCCTTGGTCTCACCGACGCCGTCTGGATGATCGTCACTGTTGGAAAGCATTCCCCCGGGAGGTTGCGGAATACGTTCCTGACCACCCGGAGGCCCACCTCTCCTCGAGTTCGGCCGAGCAAGAGCGGGGAGACCCTTCCTGGAAGGGTCTCGTACCTAGGATCGCACACGCTGCACTACTCTTTTCAGATAGAGGGTCACCACACAGTAGTTCTCTGCAGGATAATAGATTTTATCACAGGTTATAGGAATCTTTATGATCCAGAAGGCAGGAGCAGAATTTGTGCCACAAGCGGCAGTGGTCTCGTAATGAGGGGTAAGGGGTAGCGGGACAGTCTTTGAATCAGTGTCTCTGTGAGGTATCCGGCGCACAGCTCTCAATCCTCGAGCTGAGGGGATGTTGCTTCTCTCGGCAATCTCTGCCGTTTCTCTTGGAGGAGCGGGCCGCGAGTCACTCAGCAGGCACCGGAGGTTCGTAGTTCGGGGAGCCGCGACGGCGTCAGCAGGGCTCAGATGGTTCAGAGTTCGGGGAGCCGCGACAGCGTCCGCAGGGCTCAGATGGTTCAGAGTTCGGGGAGCCGCGACAGCGTCAGCAGGGCTCAGATGGTTCAGAGTTCGGGGAGCCGCGACAGCGTCAGCAGGGCTCAGATGGTTCAGAGTTCGGGGAGCCGCAACAGCGTCAGCAGGGCTCAGATGGTTCAGAGTTCGGGGAGCCGCAACAGCGTCAGCAGGGCTCAGATGGTTCAGAGTTCGGATAGCGTTCTTCGGTTCGGGGAGTGATCGAGCCGTGACCAGGTCAGCAGGCTCTCGTAAGTCCAGGTCTTCTCTGCTTTCGTCCCTCCAGCACCCCTTGTTATACTCCCCCTCCTCTTTGAAGTCCGGGGTCCTCGCGGAGAGGGGTCTGGTGCCTGGGGGGCGGTGTGTCGGGGTTACCTGTCGCTCGGCCCTTTGATCTGTTCAGGTGGGTCCGGGAGGGACTCCAGACACCCAGCGGGCGAGGCGCCTGCTACCCGGGAGTCTGGTGGTCGATCGAAACCTCCCTCGGGGGAGAGACCAGAGGTGTCACAGGATCGGCGCCTCTCGGTCTGGTTTGGGGGGGGGGGGGGGGGTTTCGCTCTCCCTCGGCCGGGCATGCGTGTTGGGGATTTGGTCGGCCCTCGGGATGTTGGCCCGCGGGAGCCGGAAAGCTGTATCAACGAGGTTCGGCGTGGTTGCAGGGTAACTTGCTGGTCAGGAGGGCCCACGCCACGAGGCCGGTCTCACAATCACCGAGCCGCTGCCTACACCGCATCTAGAGGACACCGCGGCCTGCACCACTTCCATTTCACAAAGCAACCGCAACTGTTGTCACGACCGGCTCGCACCCCCGTGTAAGCCGCAACGAGAAAGGTACTGTTACCAAGTCTGTTCAGGCTTTTGCTGACCTGTATTGACGCGTTCGACTGGAACTGTTAGACTGTTATTTTCAGCATCGCGGTAGTCCCGAACGGAGCTACCAACTCGTACGAACAGTTTTTTTAAGGTATTTCTGCAGTTTAGAAGACATCTTGTAAAGTATCTATTTTTCAAGTACTGTATTGTGGATTCTTTTTTGTTTTTGGTCTTGTCTTAAGTATATACAAATATTGGATATCTTTCTAAACTGGTGTGGTGTCCTTTTGTAGTGCTTACACTGTATTAATGTTGGTTATGTGCAAATGCTTTACACACTGTGTCTAAGATAAGCCTGACTGCTCGTGCCAAGCTACCACGGGGGTGAGCAGGGGTTATTTTAGGAGTGTAACTTCCTTATACTGACTAGGAAGAAGGGTCCCTATTTAGACAAAAGTACCTACCTCTACAAACTAGAGACCCCCATTTCTAACAATTGTCAGTATCATAGCTCTTTTTCTTTTTTACTTTAAGCCATGTTGCCCCGCAGCTCAACTGCTCTGCAATATGTAAAAAACATTGACAAAGACAATAGAATTAGCATAGGCGAAACCTATTGGCTTTGCAAGTGCTTGTTTTACTCTCAATTAAAGAAAGATCCAGTCAACCTCACGATCTTTACAATCATTGGGTAAATCTACTGTACATTCCAAAAAGTGTACCCTCTATTATGGTGACTTCGCTTTTTCTTGTGCAGCTGGTAAAAAGAGAAATACTACCTAACCATCTCTGTTCCCAAACCCCTCTGATTAAGTTCAAGAAAGAGCTAAATACTTTATTTTTAAAGTGCTTCATAACCAGTCTTAGATGTTCTTTCCTTTGCTTTATCTTGAGTTAACTGATCTAGTGCCAAGAAGCTACAGAGATCACTTTAAAAGCACCTCTACCATGACACAAACAAAAACATATGGCGAGGCACTCACAGCTACTCACAAACTGAATCACTCACAAACACACTGCGAGCCACTCTAAAAGATTTATTTTAAACACTCTGATCTATTCTCAAACAAATCCACTTTCATTCAGCCACTAACAGCACCCTGTAAGCTGCTCAAAAACAACACCACTCTGTGAGGCACTCAAAAATCAAAGGAACCGGTGCAAAATGTTAGAAGAGTGACAGAAAAAAGATTGTGAGCAGAGGCTGAGAGAACCAGGCCACACGTGAACAGAGGCTGCATCTCTTCTTAAAAGGGGGAGTGCCGTCAGCAGATGAGGTTTCGGGCACAGAGGGACCTCGGGGGGGAGGGGGGGGGATGCTGTGAGTGCATGGACCTGCCTTGGGGGACAGAGTGCATGGGTCGTTCTTCAGGACAGGAGCGGACTATGAATGCCTGGATATGTCTGCGCAGAAGGGCTGTGAATGCGTGGACCTTTACCTACCATGGGAAGCTGCATTGAATGCATGACCTGGGCTCCAGGAAAGTGATGGGAAAGCAGGGATCCATCAATCAGGAAGGGCATTAAACACATGGTCCTGTCTCTGGTGATGGTCAAATGGTCAATTCATGCACAGACCAGTCTCAAAAGGCCAGTGGATGGAAGGTCTGTTCCTGGAGAAGGACATTCAATAAATGCACGGTCATGTCTCCGGTGAAATGGGACTCTGAATGCATGGACCTGTCTTTGGGGGAGGGCATTAAATGCACGGTCCTGTCTCCGGTTAAATGGGACTCTGAATGCATGGACCTGTCTTTAGGGAAGGGCATTAAATGCACGGTCCTGTCTTGGGGGAAGGGGCGGGAGTGCACAGACCTGCCTGTGGGACTGGACTCTGAATGCATGGACCTGTCTTTGGGGGAGGGCATTAAATGCATGGTCCTGTCTCCGGGGAAGGGGCGCAAGTGCACAGACCTGCCTAGGGATGGGAGTCTGAATGCATGGACCTGTCTTTGCGGGAGGGCATTAAATGCACGGCCCTGTCTCCGGGGAAGGGGCGCGAGTGCACAGACCTGCCTAGGGATGGGAGACTGAATGCATGGACCCGTCACTAAGGGAGGGCATTATATGCACAGTCCTGTCTCCGGGGAAGGGGCGCAAGTGCACAGACCTGCCTAGGGATGGGAGTCTGAATGCGTGGACCCGTCACTGAGGGAGGGCATTAGATGCACGGTCCTGTCTCCAGGGAAGGGGCGCCAGTGCACAGACCTGCCTAGGGATGGGAGTCTGAATGCGTGGACCCGTCACTAAGGGAGGGCATTAAATGCACAGTCCTGTCTACGGGGAAGGGGCGCGAGTACACAGACCTGCCTAAGGATGGGACTCTGAATGCGTGGACCCGTCACTGAGGGAGGGCATTAAATGCACAGTCCTGTCTCCGGGTAAGGGGCGCCAGTGCACAGACCTGCCTGTGGGACGGGACACTGAATGCATGGACATGTCTTTGGGGGAGGGCATTAAATGCACGGTCCTGTCTCCGGGTAAGGGGCAGGAGTGCACAGATCTGCCTGTGGGACGAGACTCTGAATGCATGGACCTGTCACCGAGGGAGGGCATTAAATGCACGGTCCTGTCTCCGGGGAAGGGGCGCCAGTGCACAGACCTGCCTGTGGGACGGGACTCTGAATGCATGGACCTGTCTTTGGGGGAGGGCATTAAATGCACGGTCCTGTCTCCGGGGAAGGGGAGCGAGTGCACAGACCTGCCTGTGGGACGGGACTCTGAATGCATGGACCTGTCTTTGGGGGGAGGGCATTAAATGCACGGTCCTGTCTCTGGGAAGGGGCGGGAGTGCACAGACCTGCCTGTGGGACGGGACTCTGAATGCATGGACCTGTCTTTGGGGGAGGGAGGGCATTAAATGCACGGTCCTGTCTTGGGGGAAGGGGTGCGAGTGCACAGACCTGCCTGTGGGACGGGACTCTGAATGCATGGACCTGTCTTTGGGGAGGGCATTAAATGCACGGTCCTGTCTCCGGGGAAGGGGCGCGAGTGCACAGACCTGCCTGTGGGACGGGACTTTGAATGCATGGACCTGTCTTTGGAGGAGGGCATTAAATGCACGGTCCTGTCTCCGGGGAAGGGGCGCGAGTGCACAGACCTGCCTGTGGGACGGGACTCTGAATGCATGGACCTGTCTTTGGGGGAGGGCATTAAATGCACGGTCCTGTCTCTGAGGAAGGGGCGCGAGTGCACAGACGTGCCTAAGGACGGGACTCTGAATGCATGGACCTGTCTTTGGCGGGAGGGCATTAAATGCACGGTCCTGTCTCAGGGGAAGGGGCGCGAGTGCACAGACCTGCCTAGGGATGGGAGTCTGAATGCGTGGACCCGTCACTAAGGGAGGGCATTAAATGCACAGTCCTGTCTCCGGGGAAGGGGCGCGAGTGCACAGACCTGCCTAGGGATGGGAGTCTGAATGCATGGACCTGTCTTTGGGGGAGGGCATTAAATGCACGGTCCTGTCTCCGGGGAAGGGGCGCGAGTGCACAGACCTGCCTGTGGGATGGGACTCTGAATGCATGGACCTGTCTTTGGGGGAGGGCATTAAATGCACGGTCCTGTCTCCGGGGAAGGGGCGCGAGTGCACAGACCTGCCTGTGGGACGGGACTCTGAATGCATGGACCTGTCTTTGGGGGAGGGCATTAAATGCACAGCCCTGTCTCCGGGGAAGGGGCGCGAGTGCACAGACCTGCCTGTGGGACGGGACTCTGAATGCATGGACCTGTCTTTGGGGGAGGGCATTAAATGCACGGTCCTGTCTTGGGGGAAGGGGCGCGAGTGCACAGACCTGCCTGTGGGACGGGACTCTGAATGCATGGACCTGTCTTTGGGGGAGGGCATTAAATGCACGGTCCTGTCTCCGGGGAAGGGGCGCGAGTGCACAGACCTGCCTGTGGGACGGGACTCTGAATGCACGGACCTGTGTTTGGGGGAGGGCATTAAATGCACGGTCCTGTCTCCGGGGAAGGGGCGCGAGTGCACAGACCTGCCTGTGGGACGGGACTCTGAATGCACGGACCTGTGTTTGGGGGAGGGCATTAAATGCACGGTCCTGTCTCCGGGGAAGGGGCGCGAGTGCACAGACCTGCCTAGGGATGGGAGTCTGAATGCGTGGACCCGTCACTAAGGGAGGGCATTAAATGCACAGTCCTGTCTCCGGGGAAGGGGCGCGAGTGCACAGACCTGCCTAGGGATGGGAGTCTGAATGCATGGACCTGTCTTTGGGGGAGGGCATTAAATGCACGGTCCTGTCTCCGGGGAAGGGGCGCGAGTGCACAGACCTGCCTGTGGGACGGGACTCTGAATGCATGGACCTCTCTTTGGGGGAGGGCATTAAATGCACGGTCCTGTCTCCGGGGAAGGGCCGCGAGTGCACAGACCTGCCTGTGGGACGGGACTCAGAATGCATGGACCTGTCTTTGGGGGAGGGCATTAAATGCACAGCCCTGTCTCCGGGGAAGGGGCGCGAGTGCACAGACCTGCCTGTGGGACGGGACTCTGAATGCATGGACCTGTCTTTGGGGGAGGGCATTAAATGCACGGTCCTGTCTTGGGGGAAGGGGCGCGAGTGCACAGACCTGCCTGTGGGACGGGACTCTGAATGCATGGACCTGTCTTTGGGGGAGGGCATTAAATGCACGGTCCTGTCTCCGGGGAAGGGGCGCGAGTGCACAGACCTGCCTGTGGGACGGGACTCTGAATGCATGGACCTGTCTTTGGGGGAGGGCATTAAATGCACAGCCCTGTCTCTGAGGAAGGGGCGCGAGTGCACAGACGTGCCTAAGGACGGGACTCTGAATGCATGGACCTGTCTTTGGGGGAGGGAGGGCATTAAATGCACGGTCCTGTCTTGGGGGAAGGGGTGCGAGTGCACAGACCTGCCTGTGGGACGGGACTCTGAATGCATGGACCTGTCTTTGGGGAGGGCATTAAATGCACGGTCCTGTCCCTGGGTAAGGGGCACGAGTGCACAGACCTGCCTGTGGGACGGGACTCTGAATGCATGGACCTGTCTTTGGGGGAGGGCATTAAATGCACGGTCCTGTCTTGGGGGAAGGGGCGCGAGTGCACAGACCTGCCTGTGGGACGGGACTCTGAATGCGTGGACCTGTCTTGGTGGAGGGCATTAAATGCACGGTCCTGTCTTGCGGGAAGAGGCGCGAGTGCACAGACCTGCCTGTGGGACGGGACTCTGAATGCATGGACCTGTCTTTGGGGGGAGGGCATTAAATGCACGGTCCTCTCTCAGGGGAAGGGGCGACAGTGCACAGACCTGCCTGTGGGACGGGACTCTGAATGCGTGGACCTGTCTTGGTGGAGGGCATTAAATGCACGGTCCTGTCTCCGGGAAGGGGCGCGAGTGCACAGACCTGCCTGTGGGACGGGACTCTGAATGCGTGGACCTGTCTTGGTGGAGGGCATTAAATGCACGGTCCTGTCTCCGGGGTAGGGGCGCCAGTGCAGACCTGCCTAGGGATAGGAGTCTGAATGCGTGGACCCGTCTCTGAGGGAGGGCATTAAATGCACGGTCCTGTCTCCGGGGAAGGGACGCGAGTGTACAGATCTGCCTGTGGGGCGAGACTCTGAATGCATGGACCTGTCTTTGGGGGGGGGGAGGGCATTAAATGCACGGTCCTGTCTCCGGGGAAGGGGCGCGAGTGCACAGACCTGCCTAAGGATGGGACTCTGAATACGTGCACCCGTCTCTGAGGGAGGGCATTAAATGCATGATCCTGTCTCAAATGGAAGACAATTAATGCATGTACATCTCAAAAGAAGGTCAGCGGATACAAGACCTGTTCCTCGGGAGAGCTGTGAAAGCATGGACATGCCCCTGGGGGAAGGCATTAAATGGACAGGTCCGCCTCTGTTGAAGGGAGTGAATGCATGGGAAGGGTGGTGCGCCACGCATGGAGGCAGGAATCTGAAAGGTCACAAACGTCCACTGTAAGGTCATGGAGGCTCCACCGCCTAACACCTGTGTGGTTTGTTCCAATCAGAGCCTATCATAAGAGGTCATGCAGGGCAATGCAGCAAGCACCACTGCATCACTCAAAAGGGAGCATGCAGGCATGCCGTGGCACACCGAGTACCTTGAAAGAGGGGCGCTAAATGAGAACAGAGAGCGCAGGAGCAGGGCACACGCCGCACGGAGCGTCTGAACTTACTCTGAACCAGGATGGCCGGCTGCGGTGGCCGTGGCGGTGGCTCGCCTGAGGAAGGAAACAGGAAGCACAAAAAAGGGCGTAGAAAGAAACAGGATGGGGGAAAGGAAGCAAGAATTAGTATGCAAGAAACAATGCAAGCAAGCCAAGAGAAAGTCACAGGCCAACAGAAATAAAAGAGATAAGAGGCCAAGAGAAGAGTGCACGGGCCAGCCTTCCGCCAGGCAGCACTTATCCGTGATGCGCCTCTCCAGCCAGAGATCCCTGGTCGGCCCGATATCACGCGTAATGTCCACTTCTGTAGGGCCATGTCGTCCACTCCGTAGATTTATTATCAGTGAATTTTGGGGGGAGGGACTTAATGATAGGGAAGAGCTGCAGCAGCATTGACAGAAGCTGTGGAGAGGTGCAGTAAAATACAATGCATTTCTAAAGCTCACAGCTACCTCGAAGGAGGCGTCCAAGCGCTAGCAGAAAGGATAACCCATAAGCCTTAAGAGAAGGCAGTTTTAGGGAAGGTTCATACAAGAACAAAGAGTAGAGTTTTTGGACCTTTTCTAAAAAAAATAGTTAAGAAGGGCTGTTTCTCATAACAATAGAAGGCACATTCCACAACCAGGCAGCCACAAAGGCGAAGGATCTACCGCCTCTTCTGGCCTTCAGTATGCGATGAGGTTTAAAATGCTTAAGATTGTTACGCAGTGCTTTCACAACAGGGTAGCGACAGGCTTCTTTTCAGAAGGGACCAAGAAACAGAGTGCCAGGGCCACCAGTTAGGATTTTAAGTAAGGAGTGGTAGGGCTAAGCTGGTGACAGAAGAGGAGAGCTATACTACACCAAGGTGACAGACTGGGCTCCTGGGTTCAGAAGAGTCCTGCCACACTGCTCCTGGCAATGCTGTGCTGGTGCCCTGGACACCTGTGTGACAGAAGAGGAGAGCTATACTACACCAAGGTGACAGACTGGGCTCCTGTGTTCAGAAGAGTCCTGCCACACTGCTCCTGGCATTGCTGTGCTGGTGCCCTGGACACCTGTGTGACAGAAGAGGAGAGCTATACTACACCAAGGCGACAGACTGGGCTCCTGGGTTCAGAAGAGTCCTGCCACACTGCTCCTGGCATTGCTGTGCTGGTGCCCTGGACACCTGTGGTCCAGAAAAGGACAGCCACATTGCTCCTGGCAGACGCTGGCACTGCCAGACAGCAAGGTACTTACGTTTAGCCCTTCCTTGCAGCTGCGTCGGTCTCGCCAAGCTCAGGTCTACACCCAGAACATCAGGTGGGTCCATGGGATTTCCCAGGTACAGCCTGAGGAGAAAGGGAAGGGGTGAGCCAGGTTATATGAGGAACAAGGTGAGGAAGAGCATCGCCCCCCGAGCAGGGTAGAAAGCAGATGTTCAGCAGCGCTTCTACCCCCACCCGACATTACACACCACAGCAGGGTTAGACAGAGGTTCAATCGGAACAGGAAGGATTAAAGCGTTGTGTTAGTCAAGGGAGAAGCGCGTGGGGTTAGATATTGCCATAAGCCTCCGACACAAAGAGACAGAGTTTGAACCTCACAGTATAGGTACACCACACTGCTTACGACCGATGTCCAAGCTCAACACAAGTGCAAACATCCAATCAATGCAAGCAAAGTCCCTGAACAAGTCAGTAAAAGGGAATTTGGGAGAGAGCAGAGGTGGTAAAGCATTGGGCTGGCTCAACAACAAAGAGACAGAGACCTTGATGACTTTGAGTCCCATTCAAACTGAAATGCCCACTGGTGGTCCTTCTGTTTTGATGCCGTGTCCTGTTGGTGCACTTGCATGACATCAGTGTTCTACCTCTAGACTCTCGGGGTCTCAGTTGAGATCTTCGGGTGCCGCTCAGTCCCAAGGGTGGTTGTCCTACTGTTTTGTGTCAGTGCGCCTGCATGATGTCACAGCGTTCTACCTCTAGACTCTCAGGTGAGATCCTTAGAAGGGGTCCAGGAACAGAGAGCCAACATCACGTGGCTGGTGCGGCACCGCCCTATGGACTCATCTCCCTATCTAGCGTACGCAAAGAATTTTCAATAAATAATCCCAGGTGTACCTGCCGCCTTTTAGCAATCTGTATCGAAGCCTACTGGCTTTGTTACAACAGACCCTAAGTGTGGAAATATAAAGTCCTGGCTCTGTCACCTTCTAGGCGACCATCTTGCGATTCCCATCACCTCCTCCAGTGGCCTGCTAGCACAGTGTGGGGTACAGCCGAGCCACGCATCGCTGCCACCAAGCTATTCTTAAAGTAGAGTTAGGGGATGCCTGGATCAAGGTGGTTCTGTGGAAAAGCGGGTAGGAGGCAGGGGGAGGCAGGCAGGACAGGGAAGTGGGGAGCGGTGTGAGGCAGGAGGGAAGAATGAGGATAAACAGAATGAGGCGGAGTCCTGTTGGAAGTGAGACGAGATTAGCAATGTAGCAGGAGGTGCGCAAATGGCGAAAGAAAAAGCTTAAAGACTAGCATGGGCCAGAGAGATGCTAGGAGGCAGGGAGAGGGCATAGCAGGCAGCTGGGGGAGAGGCAGAAGGAAGCAGCAGGAAAATATGAAGAACCAGGGGGTAGAAGCAGAAAGATACTGGAGGGGAGGAGGAAAAAGCAGGTAAATGCGAGAACGCAGGAGGGAAGAGTAGGTGAAGGAGAGAAAAGCGAAGTAGGTGGTGGGAAAGGGTATACGCTGGGGGTAATAGAAGGGACTAAGCAGGTGGGTGCAGCCGGGGGAGAAGGAGGTAGATACAGGGATTCAAGAGACAGAGAAGCAGGTAACAGTAGGAGAGGCAGGGGAAGAGCAGGGGAAGGGAGATGAGAAGGAGAGGGAAAAGCAGGTGGAGGAGGGTGGGTGTGAAGATGAAGCTGGCAGATGAGGGCAGGTACAGAGGAAAAGATGCTGTATGTGTGGAGGTGGGGGAGGGAGAAATATGTATATGATGATCGCAGGCAGAGAGTGTAGGCGGGGGATGCGAAGTGGCAGTAAATAGAAGCAGGCAGAAGTGGGGCAAAAGAAAGAGGAGGCGGCCGACGTGGGGAGGAAGGAGAGAGGAGAGGATGGATGCAGGAGCTAGAGGGAAGGGAAGGTGGTGGATGTGGGGAGGCGGGGAATGGCAGAATCAGGCACATGTGGGGGAAGCAGTGCCGAAGCTAGATGCAGGAAAGTAAGAGGGACAAGCAGGTAGATAAGGGGAAGCGGAAGGGAGAAGCAGGTACATGTGGAGAGTGCAAAAGAGGGGGATGTCGGGAGGCAGGAGGGAGAAGCAGGTAAACAAGGGGAGGGAGAAGCAGGTAGAGGAGAGTGTAAAGCAGGCAGATGAGGGGAGGAAGGAGGTAGAAGCAAGTAGATGAGGGGAGGAAGGAGGTAGATGAAGAGAGGCAGGAGGTAAAAGCAAGTAGATGAGGGGAGGAGGGAGGTAAAAGCAAGTAGATGAGGGGAGGAAGGAGGGAGAAGCAGGTAAATCTGAGGCAAAAGGAGAAGCAGGAAAGAAATGCAGGACAGGCAAAGACAGAGGCAGCCAGAAGTGAAATAAGTAGATGCGAGAAGTTAAGAGGGAGGAAGAGGCAGCAGGGAAATGAAGGAAGAATCAGGGAGGCTTTGTGGGGGTAGGAGTCCGGAAGAATGAAAGCACTGCAAGCAGGCAGTGAAATGAGGGCCCAACTGTAAGGAGGCAGGAGGGTGAAAGAGATTGTGGAGGCAAAAGGGAGAGGTAAGTAGATGTGAGGGGACAGTGTAAGGGGAGAGCAGTGAGGAGGAAGAGGAGGTAGAAAGCTGGGGGAGGGTGCACTCCCAGCCACACAACTGAAATTCTACATGATCAGGCTGAAAGCCGCCCTTCGTGTTATCTACCCCACAATGAGAGTCCTCTTGGGAGGTAGACTCTGAAGCCACAATACTGAACGCGATGGGTTTAGCACCATAACTAACCCAGCTCCCATGCTGACGGTCATAACTAGCTGGGGTCAGCCAAACACCATGCAAGCCTGAGGGGGTCGGGCTACTGCAGGGAGGAATGAGAAAGTAAACGATGGACAAATGAAGAGAAAGAGAGGCAAATAAATCACAAGAGAAGGGAAGAGGAGAGCAGAGTAAGAAAAAAAAGTGGATAGAAAAAAGGAGTTTGGGAGTAGAAGGGAGAAAGAAAAGAGCGCACGAGGCCCGAACAATCATAAGAAATAAAAGGACTAATAAGAGACGAGGGAGCTAATGAGAAGTGGAGCAAGAGAACCATCTGGAAGTGGATAAAGAAAAGATGAAGTGGCTAACAGAGAGCGAAGAGTAGGGTGGGGGTACAAACAAAGGCTAGAGGAGAGCAACTAAGAAGAGAATAAGGGAAGGAGGGAGACTGGATAAATAGAGAGAGATGCAAGGAGAAGTGGAAAACAAAAGGAAAAGAGTAAAGTGGGTTGGTAACGGTGAAGCAAGAGTGAGAAAGATATTGGAAAGATCAAAAGAGCAGGCTCCTGGCAGAACCTTTATAGATTCACATTCTTGCTTCATTGTGCTCCCTTGACGCTGGATCCAAGATTGTCCTTTTACATTTAAAAAGCACGGTGAAGTCAGCGGAAGCGCCTGTAGACAGACTTCCACGACCCGGACAGGCAATCGAGAAGCCATGCGGCTTCTCTGAGTGTTTGATCCCTTCTTGGGCCGACGAGTATTTCATTTTACAAAGTTACCCCTCCATCTTGGGAAGGATGGGTGGGACGTTTGCAACATGTGGAAGGTACAAAGCAAGGAATATAACCTTACAGGTAACTTTCTACTGTCGCAGAAACCTTCCATGGAGTCGCATGCTCTGCATAGGCATGCAAGAAGGATGTGGAGGTGGGAGAGGGAACACCCGACATGTCGGCGCGTGCACGAGTGCAGGCGGCCATCTTTAGTAGAGAGCGTATAAAAGGCCACACATCTAACGTTTGCTAGTCAACAGAGTTGCTGTTTGGATGGATGCACTTGTCAAAAGGTGCTCCAGAAGACAGCCAGTGCTGCAAGCCTCCAGGTTTTCAGTTAACACTCATGAGTCAAAGCACTGTGGCGTTTCTTGATCCTAGCTGTACGATCAGTTGAGTGCACACTTTGGGTGGAGCTCGCTAAAGCGTTTGCGTCACAAACAGTTGTCAGTCTTGAAAGGTCGTTCACACCACCCCAGTGGTAAAAGAGTTCAGAACTCGCTCAGCAATGACCCATTGAATAGGACAGTGCAGTGTCCAAGTGTAACTCTGTGATGCACCTTTGTGAAAAGAATATGAGGCTTTAAGAAAAGTCACCTTTGTGATACTATGTTAAGACCAAGCTTTGGGAATGCACAACTTCAAGGCATTCCTCTGTGATAAAACAACAAGAATCTTTGGCACTGTAGCCATCATCTGTGCTGGAACAGGCGTTGCCTTCTTATTGATCAAATCGAATGGGGAAAGAATACAAGGTGCGTAACACAATAACACAAGAGTAAATTTAGAGGTGGGTTTGCCCTAGCAGCTCAGCGTATTGTTGTAAATGCTAAGACATGTTACTCAAACCTCCACCTCAAACCTCATTAAAAGGAAGAGATTCAAAATGTTGTCATCTTTATTTAAACCTCTTGGTAAGAAGGTTCCTGGTCTGTTGTCTGCTGAAGACAAGTGCACGTCCAAGCGCTCGGCTGGTTGTGCAATAATCGCTGCAAAAGATGCATTTTCCGCAGTGAGAAGGGACCAGATGAAGTCAGAAACTCTTCCCCTTTTATTCTGATGGTTCACACAGAGGCTCCTTTTTGGAACAAAGTGCCAGTCTCACTGTTCCACTTGATCCTCTGGACAGAAAGGTTCTGCAAAGTCGAGGACTCGGGATCCGCACCAAAAGGAACACACGAAACAGGCAAAGGCGTCCAAGCACAGGAACCTGGTTCACTGGACTTAATATCAGGCTACCATCCAGAGGTCTCCCGTGTTGCATCAGTGGCCCCTGAAGATGAAACCCCGCAGCACATGCACAGAATCTGTGGTAGGTTTATCAATGGCCGCTCAGCGGCGTCCTGCGGGTTTACTACGAAAATATCCCGTTTTTAATATCGCTGAACGGAAATATCGTGGTCAACGTACTATCTGGTCACCTAGAGACATCCTGTCGCTTGCAATAATATGCTCAGGAAAGTGCTAGATATGGGCTGGAAACAGGTTTACGATTATGGGTGAGATTGTAGTTCAGGGCTGGGGTTATGTTTAGGGTTAAAGGTCAGTCGCTGGTTTCAGGACTGGAGTTAGGCATGCAATTATATTTTTTGTATGTCGCATGCATTTTATCATTATATTATCTACACTTATATGGTGTGTTCATACAAAAAATAATATTTTGACATACCATATAAATGAAGATGATAAAATACATGGAACAAACTTAAAAAATGATATTTTCTGGTGGTATTTTTCACACAAGCATGATATTGTGTTATACAACTGGTCAGGGTCAGAACCATGTGCACAGACGAAGACCACAAACTGCTATGAAATGTATTCAGGGGCAGGATAATGCAAAGCAGAGGTACCGATAAAGATGCCAAGAACCACAGCTAGAGAGAGCAATACTGGGAAAGAGGAGGAAAGAAAAGGAGAAAGCATTCTGCAGCGAGCAAGGCAGTACTGCAGAATGCAAGGAAGAATGGACGGGAAGGAGAAACCTAACGTAAGTGCAAACATGATAAAATGCAAAATCAAAAGGCGAAAAGAAAGCAAAAGAATGAAGTTGGAGGCTTACTCGTCAATCTTATCTGGAAAGCCCCAGCAGCGCTCAGGGTTGGTGTCTCCATGGCCTGTGTGGATGAAGCTGTTTTTAAGGGGCCGGCTGATGTCGTGGGCCGACAGTCCCGCCACGGAGGTCACCGTGTTCCTGGGGAACGGGCCCACCTTAAGTGTCCGCTTATTCTGACCCCTCCACCAATAAATCTCAGCCCTGAGAAACAAAAGAGGGCCTGATTATTTGAAAGCAGAGAAAAATACAAATGAAAAATGAGAAACTAGCCCAGCAGGAGGGCAGGATTTGGGTTCATCTGGCCTTGAGGATGGAGCGGCTGTGGTACGGTCCACACGGAGGCAGAATCCAGTGAAGGCCGCCCACATTTTTTGTTTATTAATAACTACCCCCATCCAACCCACCGTCTAGCCAAAGTTAAGTAACTTGAAATGTTATTTATGTAACACAGCACCCCCTGCACCTTCTAGGAACTCTATAATAACACAACCACTGATATCAAAATGACAGGCACCCAACAATACTGGGAAGAAGCAGCCTTGTGACCAGCACACAGAACAGCAGCAAAGTGGGGGCAAAATGTAACTATCACCTGCAAATTGTTGGGACATTTGGAAACTTTGCAATAGATGTAAAGTTTGGAAAACTTCGCCAACCGTAGCTTGAAGGTGAACTTACTGAGATACTTTTAGGCCAAGTCTAATCTTGTGGGATTGTTTTCGTGCCATTTTTAGGCCTCGGCTGGACAGCGCATGCGCTGTCTCTAAGAGACGTGTTGTTTTCAATTCAGTGGGCTTCCGCCCGCCCATCGCTTACCATTTGTTTGCTCCATCGTCGCTCTCACAGCCGTCATTCCCGTTTGTCAATAGCATGAAAGCGTTAGCCTCATCCTGTGTTTGGCCTAAGTACATGTGTCCATCCACCTCACCCGTTTTAGGAGTAACTTTTTTCTTTGACTTTGAGCACTCCACACAAGCGCTCGCGTTTTCACTTACTCCGTCTCCTCCCACCGCCCCAATCCTGTTGCTTCTTTTCCTACGGAGATCAGCTTTATTATTCACCTCCTCACCCACCCTCACGCGGTTTCTGTTCCATTGTGTAACTTGTTTATGGTGTTTCATTATTAAAAAACAAGCTAAAATTGGAACCGACATTCTGAAAGTACCAAGGCTTTTAAAATGACGCTTCATGAGGTATGTTGTTTATGAAGCCAGGCACCACCCACGTCCTCATTTTTTCATGTAACTTTCGTTTCATTTTCACTCTTGTAGTTCACTCATCGCGCCCCTCTCATTTAAACATAAAAGCTAACTTCTGACAGACAAGTCGCAATGGAGCACACTGTAGTGGACAAAAATAGGTGTGCTGCTGAGGGCTGGGCACTCGCCGGGGAATTGGCTAAGCCAAGGGCCAGCTGTGGATGCTGGGCTCCGGCAGCTGCTGCTCGGGCGCTTTATTTCAGTTTTAAGAGCTGCTATTTGTGTGTTCTTGCCCAAATATTTAATTTCATCAAAATCGTTTTTCTTCATTATCGTACATCAAAGCGGGCTCAAATATATGAGTTCAGAATACAGCGCAGGCTGGGTCACTGTGCTTTTTTGCATGACTTTCAGCTATGCTGCTATTCAACATGGCTAAAAAACATGGACAATGTCCAAAGCTCTCGGATTGCCGGGCCCTTTTGACTTTGCCAATGCTTGTTTATACTTTGGAAGCTTTGTTAAGATTGTGAAGCATGAGAAGTCAAACTTTACTAAGACAGGAAGCGGAGGAAAGACTTCATACACCTGTCCCTTACATGAGCAGTTTCCTGACACATGGGCCACACGAATGCTAGCCAACCACGCTCTATGCGGTGGATGCGGTTAGCCCTTTCAGTGCGGGATCACAATAGCGATGTCTTAATATCGACCACGAACCTCGCATTGCACTACCTTGTCATGGTAAGTAGATGTGGAGTCAGAATAGTGAATCTACACCTATATCCACACTCACCTTGTTGATATAGTGATATATACAACACTGGGGAGTCGAACGTTTGAGAATGTAGTTGGTGCTGTGACATACAACCAACCGTAGTGTGCGCGTTCTGACAGAGGCGCTTTGGAAATAAGACACGGCAGGGCCACTGGAATTATGTGACAGTGCAGCCATGGCAATTTTTTCATATATGCAGATTTGCCGCATTTGCCACATAATCCATCACCTGACTCATAATCTGCAGATTTTAACAACAAAAAATGTGTTTCTCGCTCAAACGGTTTGAAGGTTACTAAAAACGCAGAAACATGTGCTACCGCGCAGTTGAAGGCCCTTTGCAAAGGCTGATTGGTCACCTTTCTGTAACTTATTGCTATATTTGGGCATTAAAATGGTACTGAGGTGCAAGCAACGCATTGACAGTGTTACCAAGTTTCAAAATGACAACAAAATGAAGTATAACTATCACAAAATGTGCTGCATAATGTCGCATAATTTGCCCCTCCCCTGCCGCATAATTCCAGTGGATCTGGTATAAGGATACCCAGGGCTTTAAGTGGGCCGGGTCCTGCCGGTGCTCAGCATTGGCAGTTCTTAAAAGCAGGTGCTGAAACGGGTCCTTATTGGGCTCCTCATTTTTGCCCGCAGGGTGGAAAAAAAGAATCTCAACTCAGCAGCAGCGCCACCTTCACTGCGTGTGATGCAACTTCAAAGAGACTCGTTATAGTTCTTTCACAGTCTCGTCATTTCAGAACAGAAGCATTCAATATCACAATCAACGAAAAACATATTTATATAACGAATCTCTGCGTTTGATCTGCAGTGAACCGCAAAGACCGGGAAACTGCGAAAATACCACCCGCCACAGGATGGCGCCATGCCCCAAGATTTCACCCAGATCGACAAGCTGGTTTATCAGCGTGGAATGTGCAAGCTTCTCTCGCTAGAGCTCCGTGGCATCTCTGCAAAGCTTTCACAACTGTACATATTTGTGAATACGTGTGACTTTTTCAGCTCGTTACAAAATTCACAACCTTTCTTTAATGTTCAACTATTTTGTTGTAAAACATGCATTTTTTTATAATAAATTTATATTAATATTTGACGCATAATCTTTCACCAAAAACTACAGAAATGTGAATTATAAAACTGTTATATACCTCCCCAAATAACGTACAAGAGGTCGGGGCTCATATGTGACCCTCTTCTGCGGAGAGAGGGAGGGAGAGAGAGACTGACTGCCTGCCAGTGTTTGCTTCCATTGCCTGGGTGAGGAAGAGACATTATGCATCGACTGAACCGGTGTCAATAGGGAAGGCTCCCAGAGCATAAAAAATACTTCCACGTACCCAAAAGGAACCTCCGCTCCGCAGACCTCGCCCTGGCAGAGACCCCACGCATCCGCAGAACCAGAGCAGGTGGAAGAGCCTTCTACATCGCAGCAAAGGCCTGGAACGAGCTCCCAGTCAACATCAGATGCTCCCCGACCCTGCACACCTTCGGAAGAGCCTCAAGACCTGGCTCTTCGACTGATCCGGAGCTGCAGACCCCCCCCTGTCCCACTCCCCCCCCAGCGCCTTGAGACCCTCATGGGTGAGCAGCGCGCTCTAAAAAAAACCCGATTGATTGATGGCGGCCCTGTAGAGGGCAGACCAGTGCCAGTGATTGACAGCTGGTGGATTCCGTGCAGGAGTCAATGGTAGTCAGTGAGCAATGACCAACCTCTAAGTGGGGCAGGAGAACCACCAGTGTGTCCGAGCTGGGCCTCGGCCAGTGCTTAATTTGTAAATGATAAGTGCCAGGGCACGTGTCAGGAGGCCGCTGCAGCTTGTACAACCCAATGCCCATGCCGGCTTCACCGATGACTGGACCAACACAAGTACTAACCATCACACCTTACACGTGTGACAATTCAGACTAGTCCAGGTCCCAAAAGCTAGAAGAATGGCTCGGGCGGCAGGTATTAGTCTTTTTAATGTGCACTGAACGAATATACAACTGTTGTGTTCATCTTTAATTTAGATAAAGACTGCCTCCTTGTGGCAGACTGTCATAAGCTCTGGTGTTGACAATTAAGTGCAGGTGCCGAGCACCGGAAACCACCGGCTCACATTAAGCTCTGGCTGATGGCAGTGCTCCCGCACCGCCAGCTCTGCATGAGCGCCTCGGTCTACTGACGCTTCTTGTGACTGACTGAGGGTCGTCGCGACTGAGGGCCTCATGGGGGGTGGAATGAAAGACCTCTCTTAACAAGTTGGGTGAGAACAGTCCACCTTATTTGAACAGGTAGAGCATGGCTGTGGTGCTGCTGGCCCATTCCTCAAGCCCCATCCCCCGGCCGGACCACCCTCAGAGGCACCACCACCCCCCCATGAGGCCTGTAGACAACTCATCGTAAGGTCAGTTCTCCACCATCCAAGATCTGAGGTCATCGCAGAGACGAGCCATGAGTGTGAAGACAACCTGGAGGCCCAAGTGGATGCGACAGTCCACCTCCTCTGTAGGACCCCACGTATCCAAGCCACAAGGACCCTCTAGAGCCGGTGGGCACCGGGTGGAGGCCTAGCGCAGAGCGGACTGGGGTAGTGGCCATGACCTGCTGTCACAAACCGCATTACCTTCAATCCTGCCCCACCACAGGTTTCTAGGCGCACACAAATGAAAGTGACTTGGGAAGGATGGGCAGGTGGCTGGCTGGATGGATGAGTTTATAGGTGGGTGGATGGGTAGTTGGATGGCCGGCTAGTTGGATGGGTGGATGGCTAGATAGCTGGATGGATGAGTGGCTAGATGGCTAGATTGCTGGCTAGTTGGGTGGCTAACTGAACGAGTGGATGGCTAGATGGGTGGCTGGATGGATGGATGGTGGCTGGATGGATGGTGACTGGTTGGATGGTGACTGGTTGGATGGATGGCTAGACGGATGGCTGGACGGATTGAGGCTTTTCATTTGGTGCTGCGATGATCCAGGCTTAAAATGCACTTCATGTTCTCTGCAGAGGGAACCACACCGAGGTGCAAAGATAATTGCAGGGTCGCCGCCCATTCCATCAATGGCCTCTCCTTGGAGAAATCACTTTAAGTGATGGTGAACGTCGTTTTCCTGCATATCCAATTCTACACCCCAGCAGCCGTGCCCTCCCCATGCTGGCCCAGCACAGGCTTCACGGAGTCCCTGGCCCCCGAGCTGTTCTCGTTTCCATGGTGATTTAGAAGCCGCCAGGGCAGAGGCCTTACTCAGGAATGCCGCTTTTCAGCTTTCACATGTCCGGGCCCAACTCAGCAACCAGTCAGTGGTCACCTCCTCCAGGAAGAGACCCGAATGGCCAGCTTGGGACATCGGAGTAGCCGTGACTGTAAGCACTGATGCGCCTTATCGACTCCATCCCGCACTCTTGGCGCTATCTCGACACGACAATAGTGAATATAGCGCTTACCTGTAGCAGGGGGTTCCACCTCTTCGCTCTACGGCGCCTCCGTCCGTTTACACCCTGGTTTACGGACGTCTAGCGCCCAAAGATGAACGTGTCAGCGCGTAGGCGTGAAGGTGCTGGGTGCAGGTCCCTGGTGACTCACACTAGTGCACGCAGGAGTGCGACGTGAGTCATGGTGCACTCGAACCATCATCGCTGCACAGCGACCGGGTGTCAAAGGTGGGGCCCTGTTGACACCTTGGGCTCACAGGGGCCACACCAGGAGCGACACTACGCCCGGTGCATGATGGGTTATGCTTAAGACAGGAAGAAAGAAGGTCGAAAAGAGAGGTAGGGGAAAGATGCCAGTGCAATCCTTATAATGCATGAAAAGGGGTATTTTATTCTATATAATACATGGTTGCACCAATACTCCCGGCCCTCTCCACTCCCAGGTTTAATCGGCTGTCCACTCACGATCCATCTTAAAAATAAACAAAGCGACCCCTCGCCAGCTTCTAAGCACTCCCAAGGTGGCAAGCTATAGCAACGCGGCGCAGGTAGCTAAAGGTACTTGCCCAGGATCACACAGTTTGGTCACATACGAGCCGGTTAGACCAGGGGTCTCCGTGTTACACAGTCTAAGGCTTGGCCACCAGGCCGCATCTGATCACAGAAGCTGTCCTTCTAAACTCCACGTGTGAGCATGGGACCCCTGGGAGTGTGTGTGTGTGTGTGCCTGTGTGTGCTGGAGGCGTGGCCTAGGAGAGGCACCAGGCTTCCTGCTGACTCAGCAGCCCTCCCTCCCCCTTCCGGTTCACCTGCCTCTGCCAAAGGCCCCGGAGACCGGCCGGGCCACATTTTTGGGGAAGGCTCTCGTCGCCCCAGCCCTCTCTGTCTGCGAGTAACAACGACGCCTCACGACGTGTAGTAACTCAGCGTCAGCGCATTCCAGGATGTGACTCAGGCCGAGTCCCGGGGAAGGCGCCAACAGGCCCCTCCCAGGAGCGGCCTCCCCATGCCCTGGGCATGGCACAGAGCTCGTGCGCAGGTGTGCCAGGTCACACCAGCTCTCGGGTACCTCTGTTACCCAAGCCAGAGTCTAGGAGCCCTGTTTACTTTCTGTGGGTTCCAGTCTCCAGCCCCTCATCATCAGTTCAAACGGGGGTTCCCAAACTGGGGTGAGAGATGGCATTTCAGGGGGTGCAACTAAGAGGGAAAGTATGTGCTGTATCTGTATGCATAATAGGAATCCAGTGAGACTTGTGTAGGGCTTGCGAACATTAATCATTAATCAAACATTTCCTAGGGGTGCGAGGCATAGACGATTGGGAACCCGAGTTAGGATCAAACAGGGTCCACTCCACCCTGTAATGACATCAGGGGCAACAGGATGTGTGATGGCACGCCCACCACCCTGGTACCTTGCTGAATCGGTAATTTTATTTATTTAAAAAAATATATATATTTGTATTGCGTTTCAACAGTGAAAAGCTCAAGAAAAACATTATGACACTTGTCAAGTGCGGTCACCTGAGTTCAGGAAAGGACTCGACCTGCTTGTTCGAATGAACTAATCAGCAAGCAGCAGCCAGCAACTCTAGCGCCTTGAGGCCCTCATGGGTGATTAACTGCGCTTTACAAATAACTGACTGATTGAAGGAACAGATTGACAAAGTTCAACAGCTAGAGAGGCATCATCGCCCCTTCAGATGCAGTCTGGTCACTATAGTCTCTCCATGAACGATAATTAACTCGAAGGATAACAGATTACTACACGTTTCAGCACAGCTATGCTCAGCAGCGAGTGGCCTTCTGTACGTTGACAAATACATTTCCTATTGTCAAAACTCAAAACAAAATTCTGGTAAAACAAAAATTAAAAGTTAATTTAGCTAACAGATGTTAGGTTATGTTACGGTGTCCTTCTGCGCTATACAAGATTGAATTAACATAACATATAATAAAGCATTCATCAATTACTGCGCCGCTTGCGATTCCTCCAGCTGAGGTGTCCTACTGGGCTAAGGGTAGTCCTAGAATGCGGAGGTGCAGTTCAGAGGGGGCCTGAACCGTCAGATGTAAGGTTGCCCGTTTGACCAGGAGTCAAGCCAAGGTCTTTGCAGAGGGGGGTCAGAGGATTCTGCTCCAAGTCCAAAGCTCGTAGAGAGGGTGTCCCTCTCGGGGGGGGGGGGGGGGGTAGGTGTGATGGGGCAACTGATGGAGGAAGCAAAGGTGTCGTCAGGGTGTGGTCTGTTCCTATGGTTTGTTGTAGCTTCAGAAATGGGGAGACGAGGCTGGCTTTCGGTAGGTAGCTGGGATGTGGATAAGGGAGGTGGGGGGGAGGCGTGTGTCGGAGTGCTGGCGATGTGTGGTGGGCTTGTGTGGTATGTTGTCGACTGTACAGTTATATGATAAGAATGGGTTGTTCTTTAGCTAAGGGGGTGGCAAGAGTAGGAAGGTATATTGAGATGGCTGAGAAAGGGGACTGGACAAGATGCAACAGCGATCACACAAAAGGCGATGGAAGGAACTCTTGCGAATAGTTTAACCACGTTCAATCGCTGTGGATAGCAATTCCAACCCGTAGTGTTTCATCTACGGAGTCACTCTAGACAAAGGGCGGACCCCTGCACATTAGTACCTACCCTGCTCCTCACAGGAACAGCCCACCCGAACGTGCGCACTCCAGAATGCGACACAAGCAACCACAGACCAATTTCAGCCTTATTAAACCTGGTCCGTGATGTGCAGCCTGGATTCTGTGGCACACTAAGCAAGAGATCCACGCGTGGCCAAACCGTCAGTCACTTAGGGTGTTACATCAATCACATAAAAGATGGTGGGTGCTTGAAATAGTCTGAGCTACAGGCAGTCACTCCGGTAGCACGCCAACCCATCGTTTTTCACCCACTGTGCTACTCCAGGCAGTGGTGTTACAGTGGTCAGAAGTGTGCCAGATGTGCGGGTGGTTGGCATTAGGGAGGTTGGCTTGATGTAGTAATGGGGAGAGATGGACAGCCTTATTCAAAGGTACATCCCCCCACGCAGTCTGAGCTCGGCCCACCCCCATCTTTTGGTAACCCCTGCCTTTAAGTTGAAGCGACAAGGGGGCTGCATGTTTGCAACTTTGGCTTCCAGAGGGTGGAACTCCTTTCCTCTGGACATTAGATCATGCGCTGACCTGCTGAGTTTTAGGAAATCTCTTAAGACTTGGCTGTATACTCAAGCCTCTGAATAACTCCAACTGGGTTCGGCAACTCCTAGAACCGGCGCCATGAAACCAATTGGTGTACGTGCGCTTTACAAGATCATTCTAACATAACATAACATGGACATCTGAAGAGCACAGGAGGCTGTAGTAAGATGAGGGGGTTCCGGGTGGTTAGTGGGCTTTCTGACAGCTTCCCCCACGCTCAAAGCACACAGATTGGGATAAATCACCAATATACCCCCCCCCCCCCTTTAGAAAGATTGTCCGGGGCTCACTGGGTGTTGGGGAAGCCCAATACCAGACAGAAAGGCTCTACCCCATTTTTTAAACATTTCCCTGGTGTCTAGTGAGCTTTCTGCTTCCTTCTAGAATTTTCTTTCCTGTTGTCCAGAGGAGTGAATTTCTGCTCAGGGGTCGCCCTGCTTCGGCAGTCCGGGAGCAGGGAGGAATTCAGGGTCTGTGCCACAGCAGACTCTGTGACCCATATACAGAACGTGGAACTTGTCTCTGTGCAGTGGTAGCCATTGCCAAGCTCTGGCAGCAGCTGAGATGCCTCCTCTGGGGTTGAGGTGATGAAGGCGCCTGGACCCTGTGGTTTACACACTTTGGAACCTTCCTGTGAGAGACGCTAAGAATCCTATGAAGACATCTTTTGAGTAGCCCTGTGAACAGAGGTATCATGAGATTATGACCCGAAGAGTTAGAGGGTGAAGCCATGTAGGAGGGATAGGCGTAAGAGGGCTTGGAGAAGAAAAACACATATTTACTGCTTTGCTAACAAGGTACGGTTGTTACGTCTCCGATCACGCCATGGCAGATCAGGTGGTCAGTTTTCTCTGGGTTGAGTTTAAGAAGATTCTTGAACATCTGAAGGTCCATGTAGTGGAAGCAGTTGAGAAGGATGCTGGCACTGGATTCTGGCTTGCTACTTTGAAGATCTGTGTATCATGCACACGATCATAACATGACACACGGAAAGAGCAGATGACCGACATCATTGGTGTAATTTATACATTGAAAAGTGAAGCTCATACAGTCGATCACCGGGGACTATCGGTCACTGGACTCGCAGTCTTGCATCCCACTGGTGTCTTCGTTTCCATCCACAATGCACGTCTTCCAAGTGCTCTAAAGATTGGTGTCTGGATCTCCCATGCCAACCGCCATTCCAGGCCCCACTTTGCTGGATGTTTTAGGCATCCTCTGTGGAACTACAAATGCCCAAAAATGATAATTTCTCCAATTTTTTGACTCCTGATCAAGTTGCGTTGATCAAGTAATATTGCATTTTCCCGACTACTGGTGCCATCTTGGAGTGGAGTCCAGAACCACAACTTCTAGGTGTCCGTCCACAACTTTATTGCACGCTAGTCCCGATCTATCCTTGTCGTTTTTATTTATCTATAGCATTTTTAAGGCAGCATTATGAGAACGATCGAACTAGCATCGAAGCTGTAACAAACAAAAGTCGAACCGATATTATACCAGACGTTGCAAGATTGCGCTTTGCGCTGGGTGCCATCTTTGAATGGCGTTGCGTTTCATATCCATATGAGTATTACTTGGTGTCATACAGAGTTAATTGAAAAATGGTATCAAGGCTTGAAAACTTATGCCTGGAGTAGTCTGATACGGATGTAGTAATTTTTAAGAGGACAATTCCTGAACAAAATGGCACTGTCAGTGAACTCATCTGAGAACACCAAGAACTCAGGCAGTCTGCATTAGTACCGGTTTGTTCATCTTGTGATTCCTTTGAACATCTATAGGGTGCCTCTTGTTCATTCCACTTGGGGCCAGGGTTTGCACATGATGTATCTATCAGCTTTCCTATCTTATTAAGACATTTCCGGGTCATCTACCTCCTCCTGATGGCCTTAGGACGCGGTCTACGAGTAGTTTGCGTTATTGTGAAAAGGCGTGTTCACGGTCTTTGAGATCTTCACGCACTGGTTTTGTAATTGCACCAGTTCCTATGATACACCTTTGTTCACTGAATCACCACTGGTCACTGTTTTGCAGCTATTTCTGTTTGCCAGGTATTATCGAGAGCAGAAGCACCTAATAGCAGGTACATCATATGCAACTCCATGTCACCCACATTATCAGGTGGCCGCGGGAAGTGGACAACACAGAACCCCCTTCCTGCCCATGTAAATTGACGCTCCACAGGTCTCATCAGGTGCACGTCTCCTGAAAAAAGCGGCTCGCAACCGTTCAAGGGTTCAAGAGAGTGCGAACTTCCCCCCAGCTGAG
The DNA here is from genome assembly GCF_964204655.1 of Triturus cristatus. Taxonomy (NCBI): domain Eukaryota; kingdom Metazoa; phylum Chordata; class Amphibia; order Caudata; family Salamandridae; genus Triturus; species Triturus cristatus. The sequence continues at coordinate 1,183,894,651 of NC_140594.1, read as the reverse complement.
AGAGAGAGATCAGGCCATGGCTCGGTCTGAGTGCTGAAAGACCATGGACTAAGCCCATGGACAGAGGGAACCGACGGAGCTCAGTGCCTGGTTCCTCAGTGGGACGGAATGCCCTGAGCATGCAGGCCCGGGTGGACCACTGTACGATGAGTCAAGCACCATTGGCTTGGGTCGCGTACGGGCCAACTGCAAACCAACCTATTGTAACCCACGTCCTTCCCACCTACCCCTGCCTGCTTCCAGCTTCAAGGTGCCACACTGCACACTGGCAATGCACCGAAGATACCCCTCTACATGTACCCCAAGTCCTGCTAGGGCATGGATCAAGCTTGCTGCGATCTGACCTCGTACTTGCGTAACCTCCATGCCATTCTCGAGCACCTGGAAGCAACACCAACCGCTACAAACATGAACCATCTACAGCATGAAGAACACCCATCTATACCCACTGAGTCAGAGCCTTTAGACTGCGTGGCTGGCGTTCTGCTGATCCGCTTCCAATCAGCTCCCTGTTGGGAAGGCGTCGAAAGAGCCTGGTGGACCCTCAAGTATCAAAGGGCTCCAAGGGTCCTCAAAGCAAGGAGAGACATGCTTGGAAATGGTCTGTACCCCAAGAATCACTCATGAGGTATAGAGGAAATGACCTCTCTCTCAGGCCGGACCCATGCTGACAGGTTCTTTTCAAAGGAGGGCTGAAGTCCACCCTGAATACCTGTCAGAAGGGAGATGAGAAAGAACATTGCCAAAGAACACCCCAAGTGGTTAGCAGAATAAGGGGATGTCTGGTTTGAAGCGGACAACGTAAACCGAATAGGCACCAACAAAAATGATTCATATGTTTACGGTAAGTTCATCTGTGGTAGTCCAATATGTAATACAAGAATAATGCCCCATCAAAAATAAATTATATCCATACAAATATTGTTTGCTTCATCAGTAAAAGACTATTCAACAGGACATTCAAGCCAACACGTTTCGGCCTTCAACTGAGGGCTTCCGCAGGGCTGTAAAATTCACCCAGTTGACTGGCGCTCCTCAGCAACAGTGTGTGGAGGAAGTCTAGCAAGAGAGGAATAGAATAACCATGTTGCACTGTTGAGCCACAAAATCACCCGTCTCACATACAAAAGTAAACAACAGACATCTATTACATACAATCTTCAGATTGTTGGATAGTGTAATCCTTGCATCACACCACCTTAGATGGACTCTCTAGTTTCTTGGGACTTCACCAATCAATAAGGACAAAAAATTCTACCTTCTGTTATGTGAAAGCCCAATAAACACCATGTCACAGGTATCGTACCTTCCAACAAGAGATATCGTCTGCAGCTTTTACTTACACTCACACAAAGGAAATGTGGTGCAATGTGCCAATAACAGTGGAAAGAGAAGAGGGGGATTCTCAGAGAAGACCAACATCCCACTAAATATATCAATCACCATCAGCAAGTCAAAAAGACTTGCGCAGATGCAAAGATGCCCATCTCAAAGGATTGACTTCACACAATAACGAACCATTTTAACATTAAGGGCTGCTACACTAGCAAGTTTACCAATACTACCAGCTCACTGTTTACATTTTAAGTGTTGCCCGCGACGTTTAGTCAGCTTACCACTGTTACCGACCTCACCAGTGTTTATATGTTGTTAATTGTCACACTCACAGATACTCCAGTAACTTGATGGCTACAAGTTAAGCGCTGCCCTCATAGCTTAGTGAATTTACTTCATGTACCTACCTCACTGGAGTTTAAATGTTAAGAGACACTCAAAGTTATACAAGATTACCACTGTTAACCTAGCACACTGGGACAACCTGACCTAATTTTGAATATTGTTAAAATCTCCACGGCCCCAGCAGAGTGGGGTTTTGAATTTGCTTCAACAAAGGTATTTTTATAGTGGGGGGCAGAATTTGTTTACACAACTAAGTATTATTCTAAGCATGTGTGTGATGCTGGACTCTTGGCAAAGCAATCCCACCAACGCAATCCCAAAGATGCCACTCCGCGGAGACAACAACGGGGCCTCGACTGTCCTTATACAGATGTCTCCACACACCGTCTGGGTCTCTTGATGAGAGGGCCAACGGAAGGCGGCTGTTCCTGGAGGAAGGGGTAACCTTTCAAATAGTGTTTTTCTATAAACGCTAATGCTGGGCCTTGTCATTCCAAGTCAACAAGACAACAGATTAATTCTTTTTTTTGTTGAATTACAGGCAACCTTTGGCAAGATGAGCTCATTTCATTCTAAACCAGCAAAGCAGGGCTCGGAGAAGGCTGTTCTCAAACTTTAAAGGACGGGTTCACAACGCCAACCTGGTGCCCCCTCAACAGTCTATAATCCAATGTAAGATCTGAAAGTCTTCACCCAAGGGCATTGGATGGTTTGATTTTTTTGAAACGGTTCAACTTGGCATAAATCTGTAAAACACACACAGAACTCAAAATACCTGAGGCACAGTAGGTTTTGGGGTTCAGGACTTTCATAACCTCAGCCTTCAAACTGAAGCTTGCTATATTAAATCAAGAAACCCCTTAAAAACCTTCTCCCTGGATCAGCTCTCAGCTGAGGTGCCCACTGAAAAATGTCCTAGTCCAGTCTGCTATATGCATCCCGCCCCCAACATCAGAACTCCCCTACATCTCCGGGTCACCAAGGGGAGCACCACAGAAGGCTGGATTCATGTGCGTCATATCCACCAGGCTGAACTTTAACACTTTGAACTCAGCTTCGCTCAGTTATCATGCTTTTTCCGCAGCTAGCGCCCTGAAGTGCCCTGGGTGACGTGCTGCGCTCAATAAAACTCCCTATAAATAAATAACTACAATTCCCAGCATGTTGGCTCTTCGCCAATATTGTGAATAACTCCACAGTGTCAAACTCCAAGGGATGTTGTGCCTTGAAGCCCCCTCACTGGCAGCACACCTGTTTCAGCAACTCCCTGTCTTAGAAAGAAGATTCTGTCAACAAGCACAAGATCTGTACAACTCCTTCCTAAGCTATGAATTTTGGGCCACATGTATGAAGTGGTTTTTGCGGTCGCAAACCGCCAATTGGGAGTTTCCGACAGCAAAGATGCTTTTACACATGTACAGAACACAAATCGCGATACGGTTGCACGTTACCAAATTGCAATTTATGTTTGCGATTCGGTATTTGGAAGGGGCGTGTTCATGATGCCCCTTCCAAATACCGAATCTGAATGGGATGTATGAACGCTTCGGCAACCGAATTATGGTTTCAAAACATTCATATATTGCCGACTGAAGGAGGTGGTAACCCATTCCAGAATGGGAAGGGGTTACCAGGGAACGCTTCCCCTATAAGAATAGAAAATAAATGTTTTTTAACGACAGGCAGTAGTCCCACTGACCACTGCCTGCTTTTAAAAATAGAAACTGCAAAGTTTCATTTTTTCTTTATAAACACAAAGGAAAATTGGCGTATGTAAATGGAAAAAAAAATGCATTATTAAAAAAGCAAATGCAAAAACAACAGTTGATGGACAGAATGCAGAACAATGTCATACATTCTCCCCAGTACAGAGATCTGGGCCTAAATCCATAGTTTTTTTGCTCACCATGCCGTTCCAGTTTGGACCCAGCCATATGCAAATCAGTCTTGACCCTGTGCCTCATGGGAACAGTCCAGCCCGAACTGCCAAGCCAGGTCCTCCCTGGGCTGGAACCAAGCATCCTAGGTTTTGCTTTCTTTGCCCTAAGTTTGCAGGATATGCCCAGACGTGGGTTCCTTGCTCACTTTGCCACTGGATTCAAGATAGCCGGACTGATGAGGTTTATGAAACCGAAACCAGTCCCAGGATGCTTGTTTCCGGTCCAGGGAAGACCTGGCTTGGTAGTTAGTGCTGGACTGTTCCCATGAGGCATAGGGTCAGACTGATTTGCATATGGCCATGTCTGAACTGGGGTGGTGGAGTGAGCTAAAGAATGATTATGGATTAAACCCAGATCAGTTGACTGGGGGTGAGTGTTTGCAATGTTCAACACTCCGTCCATCCTCCCCTTTGGTTTTGCCTTATTAAAAAAGCAGACATAGTGGTCGGCTGATCTCAGCATCCCTGCTAACTGCGACCTATTCCATTAATATGCATGAGGTAGGTCTATTTGCCACTAACTAGGAATCGCTAATGAAACTCATAAGAGTTTTATACAATAGGAATCCCAATTTTCAAACTGCGATTCAGTGAGAGTCGCAAGTAGAAAATCGGTACTCCCAATGTTTGTCCATCAGGCACTTTGTATTTATCGGCAATATTGGACTGGAGCGCGTTGATGTCTGTCTTCTCCAAGTAAACTCTGTCCACTAAAATTGCACAATTTCCAAAATTAAAGAGTTGAATACTTCCACTTCAAAACATTATCTGAGCCCTGGGGTGTCCAAAATGTCCAAAAAAGCAGTTGTGCCACAGCACTGTGATCGTACAAATGTTTTTTATTCAACAAACCGCACATTCTTGGTGTGAGGGGTGGCTGCAACGGGGCTGCTCTTTCACACAGCTCTACAGGGCACAACCTGTAGGTGGTGACAGCACAGCGCCTAGAGAAGCAGGCCAATGTCAACAAGGAGCTACATTGCCGTGGGCTTCGGAAGGGACAAGACCAGGGAACTGGTCGAGAGTGGCACAGCCCGTGCCAGGGGGTAAGTGTCTACTACAGTGCTTTGGAAAGTATCCCACGAGACAGTCGCAATCTTAAACACTGTGGGCACAATTCACAAAGGTAAACAGAGCCATAAGTCGAACTGTGCGACTTTTGGAATTCACAAAGGGCATTTACAAGTAGTAAAGTTAGACCTTTGTCCCAGTTAAACTGAGGACTAAAACTTAACTTAAACTGAGACCGAAGTCTAACTTTGCTACTCGTAAATGCCCTTTGTGAAAACCGAAAGTCGTAAAGTTGGACTTTCATCTCAGTTTACTTCTGCGAATCGGTCCCTAGCTCTCATTAGGAAGTACAATAGCTTAGTCTGTTGAGCGGCTGCTGCAGAGATGCGAGAATGATAAGCAGGCCAGTGCCACAAATATAAGCAGGGCAATGCATGTCACGCGCATTTAGACACATCACGCGCCATCTTGGCCGTGATACCCATGTCTAGGAAAAACTGTACGTCAACCGGCCTAATGCACGAAAATACATAGGTGAATTTCAGGTCATGTTTACACTGAATTCCCGTATGAAAGGCCAGTGACATGTCATGGCGCTGTGCCCGATTTTTAAATCAAGTCCCTGCAGGGCGAGGGTCCCACACAATACTTGCAGAAACGTACCCCAAATCCGCGCAAACCGGCCCGCTGCCTTTTGAAACACCACACACACACTCATATATACTGGCCCACAGGAATTATGCGAGTTTGAAGCCACTGCGTTTTCTGCATAATTATGGATTTGCCACAGCTGCCACATAACCCATCATCTGCTGCATAATCTGCAGAGTCTCAATACGGTTCTTTCTAGCTCCAACGGATTGGAATGTGCTAAAAACGTGGCCGCACGTGCTGCTGAGCATTAGACCCATCATGGAAGGGTGACTGGGCACCTTTCTGTTGTTTACTGCTGCAGCTGGGTGTCAGACTGGCACCAAAGAGGTGAAACTTTGCCCAGATAGTGTGAACACGGGTAAATATGACACATTAGTGAGTTAATACTATCACAAAATTCGCCGCATAATTTGCCCTTTCTTGTCACGTAATTTAGTATAAACAGCCACATAATTTGCTTCTTTCCTGCCGCATAATGCCAGTGGCCCTGCATATATGCCATGAATCCTATGGCATCAATAGCACAATCAAGGGTACGCATTTTAACAGCCGCTGAAGGATAAAAAGCCGAGCAGCCTCTAGCCGAATTTGGATTTCTGAGCCACGTACAATAGGAAATCAGTCCTGCAGAGAAGGCAGAGAACACCTCCGAGCACTCGACTAGCCACATCGGAGCCTTGCGTAGCCACAATCCCGGCGCCTCCGGAGCAGAGTCTGCTCCTTTGCACTTACAAAGAATAAGGAGGGGCGAGGATTAAAAGGCAGACGCCTTTTATTCAGTAACGACAATGTTGTTGTGAAACCCGCGTTAGGCGCACAGGCGAACACGTTCTGCACAGCGCCCGCCCAACCTGCCGAGCTGCCAGGGCGCGGGGGTGGGTTTCAGGCGGCGCTGCAGGTGCTCCTGAGTAAGAACAGAACTGGATGGAAAGGATCAGAGGCTGAAACGTTACGTCCAAGGAGGGAAAGAGAGCAACGGAGGGGAGAAGGGGAAGCAAACCAGGCGCTAGAAACAACCCAAGCACTAGACAAGTAACAGAACCAAGGTCTGCAGAGAACAGCTCCATAAGAACCCAAGCTCTGGGACACGAGCAGCACCACAGCAGGTCCAGCAGAACCCAAGATCTGGGACACGAGCAGCACCACAGCAGGTCCAGCAGAACCCAAGCTCTGGGACACGTGAAGCACCACAGCAGGTCCATCAGAACCCAAGATCTGGGACACGAGCAGCACCACAGCAGGTCCAGCAGAACCCAAGCTCTGGGACACGAGAAGCACCACAGCAGGTCCATCAGAACCCAAGATCTGGGACACGAGCAGCACCACAGCAGGTCCATCAGAACCCAAGCTCTGGGACACGAGCAGCACCACAGCAGGTCCAGCAGAACCCAAGCTCTGGGACACGAGCAGCACCACCACAGGTCCATCAGAACCCAAGCTCTGGGACACGAGCAGCACCACCGCAGGTCCATCAGAACCCAAGCTCTGGGACACGGGCAGCACCACAGCAGGTCCAGCAGAACCCAAGCTCTGGGACACGAGCAGCACCACAGCAGGTCCATCAGAACCCAAGCTCTGGGACACGGGCAGCACCACAGCAGGTCCAGCAGAACCCAAGCTCTGGGACACGGGCAGCACCACAGCAGGTCCAGCAGAACCCAAGCTCTGGGACACGAGCAGCACCACAGCAGGTCCATCAGAACCCAAGCTCTGGACACGGGCAGCACCACAGCAGGTCCAGCAGAACCCAAGCTCTGGGACACGAGCAGCACCACCGCAGGTCCAGCAGAACCCAAGCTCTGGGAAACTAGCAGCACCACAGCAGGTCCATCAGAACCCAAGCTCTGGGACACAAGCAGCACCACAGCAGGAACATCAGAACCCAAGATCTGGGACACGAGCAGCACCACAGCAGGAACATCACAACCCAAGATCTGGGACACGAGCAGCACCACAGCAGGTCCATCAGAACCCAAGCTCTGGGACACGAGCAGCACCACAGCAGGTCCATCAGAACCCAAGCTCTGGGACACGGGCAGCACCACAGCAGGTCCAGCAGAACCCAAGCTCTGGGACACGAGCAGCACCACAGCAGGTCCATCAGAACCCAAGCTCTGGGACACGGGCAGCACCACAGCAGGTCCAGCAGAACCCAAGCTCTGGGACACGAGCAGCACCACAGCAGGTCCATCAGAGTCCAAGCTCTGGGAAACGAGCAGCACCACAGCAGGTCCAGCAGAACCCAAGCTCTGGGACACGAGCAGCACCACCGCAGGTCCAGCAGAACCCAAGCTCTGGGACACGAGCAGCACCACAGCAGGTCCAGCAGAACCCAAGCTCTGGGACACGAGCAGCATCACAGCAGGAACATCAGAACCCAAGATCTGGGACACGAGCAGCACCACAGCAGGAATATCAGAACCCAAGATCTGGGACACGACAAGCTCCACAGCAGGTCCATCAGAACCCAAGATCTGGCACACAAGCAGCACCAAAGCAGGTCCATCAGAACCCAAGCTCTGGGACACGAGCAGCACCACAGCAGGTCCAGCAGAACCCAAGCTCTGGGACAGGAGCAGCACCACAGCAGGCCCAGCAGAACCCAAGCTCTGGGACACGAGCAGCACCACAGCAGGTCCATCAGAACCCAAGATCTGGGACACTAGCAGCACCACAGCAGGCCCAGCAGAGCCCAAGATCTGGGACACGAGCAGCACCACAGCAGGTCCAGCAGAACCCAAGCTCTGGGACACGAGCAGCACCACAGCAGGCCCAGCAGAGCCCAAGATCTGGGACACGAGCAGCACCACAGCAGGTCCAGCAGAACCCAAGCTCTGGGACACGAGCAGCACCACAGCAGGTCCAGCAGAACCCAAGCTCTGGGACACGAGCAGTACCACAGCAGGTCCATCAGAACCCAAGCTCTGGGAAACGAGCAGCACCACAGCAGGTCCATCAGAACCCAAGCTCTGGGACACGAGCAGCACCACAGCAGGTCCAGCAGAACCCAAGCTCTGGGACACGAGCAGCACCACAGCAGGTCCAGCAGAACCCAAGCTCTGGGACACGAGCAGCACCACAGCAGGTCCATAAGAACCCAAGCTCTGGAACACGAGCAGCACCACAGCAGGTCCAGCAGAGCCCAAGCTCTGGGACACGAGCAGCACCACAGCAGGTCCAGCAGAACCCAAGCTCTGGGACACGAGCAGCACCACAGCAGGTCCAGCAGAACCCAAGCTCTGGGACACGAGCAGCACCACAGCAGGTCCAGCAGAACCCAAGCTCTGGGACACGAGCAGCTCCACAGCAGGAACATCAGAACCCAAGATCTGGGACACGAGCAGCACCACAGCAGGAATATCAGAACCCAAGATCTGGGACACGACAAGCTCCACAGCAGGTCCATCAGAACCCAAGATCTGGCACACAAGCAGCACCAAAGCAGGTCCATCAGAACCCAAGCTCTGGGACACGAGCAGCACCACAGCAGGTCCAGCAGAACCCAAGCTCTGGGACAGGAGCAGCACCACAGCAGGCCCAGCAGAACCCAAGCTCTGGGACACGAGCAGCACCACAGCAGGTCCATCAGAACCCAAGATCTGGCACACAAGCAGCACCACAGCAGGTCCATCAGAACCCAAGCTCTGGGACACTAGCAGCACCACAGCAGGCCCAGCAGAGCCCAAGATCTGGGACACGAGCAGCACCACAGCAGGTCCAGCAGAACCCAAGCTCTGGGACACGAGCAGCACCACAGCAGGTCCAGCAGAACCCAAGCTCTGGGACACGAGCAGTACCACAGCAGGTCCATCAGAACCCAAGCTCTGGGAAACGAGCAGCACCACAGCAGGTCCATCAGAACCCAAGCTCTGGGACACGAGCAGCACCACAGCAGGTCCAGCAGAACCCAAGCTCTGGGACACGAGCAGCACCACAGCAGGTCCAGCAGAACCCAAGCTCTGGGACACGAGCAGCACCACCGCAGGTCCAGCAGAGCCCAAGATCTGGGACACGAGCAGCACCACAGCAGGTCCAGCAGAACCCAAGCTCTGGGACACGAGCAGCATCACAGCAGGTCCAACAGAACCCAAGCTCTGGGACACGAGCAGCACCACAGCAGGTCCATCAGAACCCAAGATCTGGGACACGAGCAGCACCACAGCAGGTCCATCAGAACCCAAGATCTGGGACACGAGCAGCACCACAGCAGGAACATCAGAACCCAAGCTCTGGGATACGAGCAGCACCACAGCAGGAACATCAGAACCCAAGCTCTGGGACACGAGCAGCACCACAGCAGGTCCATCAGAGCCGAAGATCTGGGACACGAGCAGCACCACAGCAGGACCATCAAAACCCAAGATCTGGGACACGAGCAGCACCACAGCAGTTCCATAAGAACCCAAGATCTGGGACACGAGCAGCACCACAGCAGGTCCATCAGAGCCCAAGATCTGGGACACGAGCAGCACCACAGCAGGACCATCAAAACCCAAGATCTGGGACACGAGCAGCACCACAGAAGGTCCATAAGAACCCAAGATCTGGGACACGAGCAGCACCACAGCAGGTCCAGCAGAGCCCAAGCTCTGGGACACGAGCAGAACCACAGCAGGAACATCAGAACCCAAGATCTGGGACACGAGCAGCACCACAGCAGGTCCATAAGAACCCAAGCTCTGGGACACGAGCAGCACCACAGCAGGTCCAGCAGAGCCCAAGCTCTGGGACACGAGCAGCACCACAGCAGGTCCAGCAGAACCCAAGCTCTGGGACATGAGCAGCATCACAGCAGGTCCATCAGAACCCAAGATCTGGCACACAAGCAGCACCACAGCAGGTCCAGCAGAACCCAAGCTCTGGGACAAGAGCAGCACCACAGCAGGTCCAGCAGAACCCAAGCTCTGGGACACGAGCAGCACCACAGCAGGTCCATCAGAGTCCAAGCTCTGGGAAACGAGCAGCACCACAGCAGGTCCATCAGAACCCAAGCTCTGGGACACGAGCAGTACCACAGCAGGTCCATAAGAACCCACGCTCTGGGACACGAGCAGCACCACAGCAGGTCCATCAGAACCCAAGCTCTGGGACACGAGCAGCACCACAGCAGGTCCAGCAGAACCCAAGATCTGGCACACAAGCAGAACCACAGCAGGTCCAGCAGAACCCAAGCTCTGGGACACGAGCAGCACCACAGCAGGTCCATCAGAGTCCAAGCTCTGGGAAACGAGCAGCACCATAGCAGGTCCATCAGAACCCAAGCTCTGGGACACGAGCAGTACAACAGCAGGTCCATAAGAACCCACGCTCTGGGACACGAGCAGCACCACAGCAGGTCCATCAGAGCCCAAGAACTGGGAAACGAGCAGCACCACAGCAGGTCCAGCAGAACCCAAGCTCTGGGACACGAGCAGCACCACAGCAGGCCCAGCAGAGCCGAAGCTCTGGGACACGAGCAGCACCACAGCAGGAACATCAGAACCCAAGCTCTGGGACACGAGCAGCACCACCGCAGGTCCAGCAGAACCCAAGCTCTGGGACACGAGCAGCACCACAGCAGGTCCAGCAGAACCCAAGCTCTGGGACACGAGCAGCACCACAGCAGGTCCAGCAGAAACCAAGCTCTGGGACACGAGCAGCACCACAGCAGGAACATCAGAACCCAAGATCTGGGACACGAGCAGCACCACAGCAGGTCCAGCAGAACCCAAGCTCTGGGACACGAGCAGCACCACAGCAGGCCCAGCAGAGCCCAAGATCTGGAACACGAGCAGCACCACAGCAGGTCCAGCAGAACCCAAGCTCTGGGACACGAGCAGCATCACAGCAGGTCCAACAGAACCCAAGCTCTGGGACACGAGCAGCACCACAGCAGGTCCATCAGAACCCAAGATCTGGGACACGAGCAGCACCACAGCAGGAACATCAGAACCCAAGCTCTGGGATACGAGCAGCACCACAGCAGGTCCATAAGAACCCAAGATCTGGGAAACGAGCAGCACCACAGCAGGTCCAGCAGAACCCAAGCTCTGGGACACGAGCAGCACCACAGCAGGCCCAGCAGAGCCGAAGCTCTGGGACACGAGCAGCACCACAGCAGGAACATCAGAACCCAAGCTCTGGGACACGAGCAGCACCACCGCAGGTCCAGCAGAACCCAAGCTCTGGGACACGAGCAGCACCACAGCAGGTCCAGCAGAACCCAAGCTCTGGGACACGAGCAGCACCACAGCAGGTCCAGCAGAAACCAAGCTCTGGGACACGAGCAGCACCACAGCAGGAACATCAGAACCCAAGATCTGGGACACGAGCAGCACCACAGCAGGTCCAGCAGAACCCAAGCTCTGGGACACGAGCAGCACCACAGCAGGCCCAGCAGAGCCCAAGATCTGGGACACGAGCAGCACCACAGCAGGTCCAGCAGAACCCAAGCTCTGGGACACGAGCAGCATCACAGCAGGTCCAACAGAACCCAAGCTCTGGGACACGAGCAGCACCACAGCAGGTCCATCAGAACCCAAGATCTGGGACACGAGCAGCACCACAGAAGGTCCATAAGAACCCAAGATCTGGGACACGAGCAGCACCACAGCAGGTCCAGCAGAGCCCAAGCTCTGGGACACGAGCAGAACCACAGCAGGAACATCAGAACCCAAGATCTGGGACACGAGCAGCACCACAGCAGGTCCATAAGAACCCAAGCTCTGGGACACGAGCAGCACCACAGCAGGTCCAGCAGAGCCCAAGCTCTGGGACACGAGCAGCACCACAGCAGGTCCAGCAGAACCCAAGCTCTGGGACATGAGCAGCATCACAGCAGGTCCATCAGAACCCAAGATCTGGCACACAAGCAGCACCACAGCAGGTCCAGCAGAACCCAAGCTCTGGGACAAGAGCAGCACCACAGCAGGTCCAGCAGAACCCAAGCTCTGGGACACGAGCAGCACCACAGCAGGTCCATCAGAGTCCAAGCTCTGGGAAACGAGCAGCACCACAGCAGGTCCATCAGAACCCAAGCTCTGGGACACGAGCAGTACCACAGCAGGTCCATAAGAACCCACGCTCTGGGACACGAGCAGCACCACAGCAGGTCCATCAGAACCCAAGCTCTGGGACACTAGCAGCACCACAGCAGGTCCAGCAGAACCCAAGATCTGGCACACAAGCAGAACCACAGCAGGTCCAGCAGAATCCAAGCTCTGGGACACGAGCAGCACCACAGCAGGTCCATCAGAGTCCAAGCTCTGGGAAACGAGCAGCACCATAGCAGGTCCATCAGAACCCAAGCTCTGGGACACGAGCAGTACCACAGCAGGTCCATAAGAACCCACGCTCTGGGACACGAGCAGCACCACAGCAGGTCCATCAGAGCCCAAGAACTGGGACACGAGCAGCACCACAGCAGGAACATCAGAATCCAAGATCTGGGACACGAGCTGCACCACAGCAGGAATATCAGAACCCAAGATCTGGGACACGACAAGCTCCACAGCAGGAACATCAGAACCCAAGATCTGGAACACGAGCAGCACCACAGCAGGAACATCAGAACCCAAGATCTGGGACACGAGCAGCACCACAGCAGGTCCAGCAGAACCCAAGCTCTGGGACACGAGCAGTACCACAGCAGGTCCAGCAGAGCCCAAGCTCTGGGACACAAGCAGCACCACAGCAGGTACATCAGAACCCAAGATCTGGGACACGAGGAGGACCACAGCAGTTCCATAAGAACCCAAGATCTGGGACACGAGCAGCACCACAGCAGGTCCATCAGAGCCCAAGGTCTGGGACACGAGCAGCACCACAGCAGGTCCAGCAGAACCCAAGCTCTGGGACACGAGCAGCACCACAGCAGGTCCATCAGAGTCCAAGCTCTGGGAAACGAGCAGCACCACAGCAGGTCCATCAGAACCCAAGCTCTGGGACACGAGCAGTACCACAGCAGGTCGATAAGAACCCACGCTCTGGGACACGAGCAGCACCACAGCAGGTCCATCAGAACCCAAGCTCTGGGACACGAGCAGCACCACAGCAGGTCCAGCAGAACCCAAGATCTGGCACACAAGCAGAACCACAGCAGGTCCAGCAGAACCCAAGCTCTGGGACACGAGCAGCACCACAGCAGGTCCATCAGAGTCCAAGCTCTGGGAAACGAGCAGCACCACAGCAGGTCCATCAGAACCCAAGCTCTGGGACACGAGCAGTACCACAGCAGGTCCATAAGAACCCATGCTCTGGGACACGAGCAGCACCACAGCAGGTCCATCAGAGCCCAAGATCTGGGACACGAGCAGCACCACAGCAGGAACATCAGAATCCAAGATCTGGGACACGAGCTGCACCACAGCAGGAATATCAGAACCCAAGATCTGGGACACGACAAGCTCCACAGCAGGAACATCAGAACCCAAGATCTGGGAAACGAGCAGCACAACAGCAGGAACATCAGAACCCAAGATCTGGGACACGACAAGCTCCACAGCAGGAACATCAGAACCCAAGATCTGGAACACGAGCAGCACCACAGCAGGAACATCAAAACCGAAGATCTGGGACACGAGCAGCACCACAGCAGGTCCAGCAGAACCCAAGCTCTGGGACACGAGCAGTACCACAGCAGGTCCAGCACAGCCCAAGCTCTGGGACACGAGCAGCACCACAGCAGGTACATCAGAACCCAAGATCTGGCACACAAGCAGCACCACAGCAGGAACATCAGAACCCAAGATCTGGGGCACGAGCAGCACCACAGTAGGTCCAGCAGAACCCAAGCTCTGGGACACGAGCAGTACCACAGCAGGTCCATCAGAACCCAAGCTCTGGGACACGAGCAGCACCACAGCAGGACCATAAGAACCCAAGCTCTGGGACACGAGCAGCACCACAGCAGGCCCAGCAGAGCCCAAGATCTGGGACACGAGCAGCACCACAGCAGGTCCATAAGAACCCAAGATATGGGACACGAGCAGCACCACAGCAGGTCCAGCAGAGCCCAAGCTCTGGGACACGAGCAGCACCACAGCAGGTCCAGCAGAACCCAAGCTCTGGGACACGAGCAGCATCACAGCAGGTCCATCAGAACCCAAGATCTGGCACACAAGCAGCACCACAGCAGGTCCAGCAGAACCCAAGCTCTGGGACACGAGCAGCACCACAGCAGGTCCAGCAGAACCCAAGCTCTGGGACAGGAGCAGCACCACAGCAGGTCCATCAGAGTCGAAGCTCTGGGAAACGAGCAGCACCACAGCAGGTCCATAAGAACCCAAGCTCTGGGACACGAGCAGCACCACAGCAGGTCCATAAGAACCCACACTCTGGGACACAAGCAGCACCACAGCAGGTCCATCAGAACCCAAGTTCTGGCACACAAGCAGCACCACAGCAGGTCCAGCAGAACCCAAGCTCTGGGACACGAGCAGCACCACAGCAGGTCCAGCAGAACCCAAGCTCTGGGACACGAGCAGCACCACAGCAGGTCCATCAGAGTCCAAGCTCTGGGAAACGAGCAGCACCACAGCAGGAACATCAGAATCCAAGATCTGGGACACGAGCAGCACCACAGCAGGTCCATAAGAACCCACGCTCTGGGACACGAGCAGCACCACAGCAGGTCCATCAGAACCCAAGATCTGGGACACGAGCAGCACCACAGCAGGTCCATAAGAACCCAAGATCTGGGACACGAGCAGCACCACAGCAGGTTCAGCAGAGCCCAAGCTCTGGGACACGAGCAGAACCACAGCAGGAACATCAGAACCCAAGCTCTGGGACACGAGCAGCACCACAGCAGGTCCATCAGAACCCAAGCTCTGGGACACGAGCAGCACCACAGCAGGTCCAGCAGAGCCCAAGATCTGGGACACGACAAGCTCCACAGCAGGAACATCAGAACCCAAGATCTGGGACACGAGTAGCACCACAGCAGGAACATCAGAACCCAAGATCTGGGACACAACAAGCACCACAGCAGGAACATCAGAACCCAAGATCTGGAACACAAGCAGCACCACAGCAGGAACATCAGAACCCAAGATCTGGGACACGAGCAGCACCACAGTAGGTCCAGCAGAACCCAAGCTCTGGGACACGAGCAGTACCACAGCAGGTCCAGCAGAGCCCAAGCTCTGGGACACGAGCAACACCACAGCAGGAACATCAGAACCCAAGATCTGGGAAACGAGCAGCACCACAGCAGGTCCAGCAGAACCCAAGATCTGGGAAACGAGCAGCACCACAGCAGGTCCAGCAGAACCCAAGCTCTGGGACACGAGCAGCACCACAGCAGGTCCAGCAGAACCCAAGCTCTGGGACACGAGCAGCATCACAGCAGGTCCATCAGAACCCAAGATCTGGCACACAAGCAGCACCACAGCAGGTCCATCAGAACCCAAGCTCTGGGACACGAGCAGCACCACAGCAGGTCCAGCAGAACCCAAGCTCTGGGACACGAGCAGCACCACAGCAGGTCCATCAGAGTCCAAGCTCTAGGAAACGAGCAGCACCACAGCAGGTCCATCAGAACCCAAGCTCTGGGACACGAGGAGGACCACAGCAGGTCCATCAGAACCCAAGTTCTGGGACACAAGCAGCACCACAGCAGGTCCAGCAGAACCCAAGCTCTGGGACACGAGCAGCACCACAGCAGGTCCATCAGAACCCAAGATCTGGCACACGAGCAGCACCACAGCAGGTCCATCAGAACCCAAGCTCTGGGACACTAGCAGCACAACAGCAGGTCCAGCAGAACCCAAGCTCTGGGACACGAGCAGCACCACAGCAGGTCCATCAGAGTCCAAGCTCTGGGAAACGAGCAGCACCACAGCAGGTCCATCAGAACCCAAGATCTGGGACACGAGCAGCACCACCGCAGGTCCATAAGAACCCAAGTTCTGGGACACAAGCAGCACCACAGCAGGTCCAGCAGAACCCAAGCTCTGGGACACGAGCAGCACCACAGCAGGTCCATCAGAACCCAAGATCTGGCACACGAGCAGCACCACAGCAGGTCCATTAGAACCCAAGTTCTGGGACACAAGCAGCACCACAGCAGGTCCAGCAGAACCCAAGCTCTGGGAAACGAGCAGCACCACAGCAGGTCCAGCAAAACCCAAGCTCTGGGACACGAGCAGCACCACAGCAGGCCCAGCAGAGCCCAAGATCTGGGACACGAGCAGCACCACCGCAGGTCCATAAGAACCCAAGCTCTGGGACACGAGCAGCACCACAGCAGGTCCAGCAGAACCCAAGCTCTGGGACACGAGCAGCACCACAGCAGGTCCAGCAGAACCCAAGCTCTGGGACACGAGCAGCACCACAGCAGGTCCAGCAGAACCCAAGCTCTGGGACACGAGCAGTACCACAGCAGGTCCATCAGAACCCAAGCTCTGGGACACGAGCAGCACCACAGCAGGAACATCAGAACCCAAGCTCTGGGACACGAGCAGCACCACAGCAGGAACATCAGAACCCAAGCTCTGCGACACGAGCAGCACCACAGCAGGAACATCAGAACCCAAGCTCTGGGACACGAGCAGCACCACAGCAGGTCCAGCAGAACCCAAGCTCTGGGACACGAGCAGCACCACAGCAGGTCCATCAGAACCCAAGCTCTGGGACACGAGCAGCACCACAGCAGGTCCAGCAGAGCCCAAGCTCTGGGAAACAAGCAGCACCACAGCAGGTCCATCAGAACCCAAGATCTGGTACACAAGCAGCACCAAAGCAGGTCCATCAGAACCCAAGCTCTGGGACACGAGCAGCACCACAGCAGGTCCAGCAGAACCCAAGCTCTAGGAAACGAGCAGCACCACAGCAGGTCCAGCAGAGCCCAAGATCTGGGACACGAGCAGCACCACAGCAGCTCCAGCAGAACCCAAGCTCTGGGACACGAGCAGCACCACAGCAGGTCCAGCAGAACCCAAGCTCTGGGACACGAGCAGCACCACAGCAGGCCCAGCAGAGCCCAAGATCTGGGACACGAGCAGCACCACAGCAGGTCCATCAGAACCCAAGATCTGGGACACGAGCAGCACCACCGCAGGTCCATAAGAACCCAAGCTCTGGGACACGAGCAGCACCACAGCAGGTCCAGCAGAACCCAAGCTCTGGGACACGAACAGCACAACAGCAGGTCCAGCAGAACCCAAGCTCTGGGACACGAGCAGCACCACAGCAGGTCCATCAGAACCCAAGCTCTGGGACACGGGCAGCACCACAGCAGGTCCAGGAGAAACCAAGCTCTGGGACACGAGCAGCACCACAGCAGGTCCAGCAGAACCCAAGCTCTGGGACACGAGCAGCACCACAGCAGGTCCAGCAGAACCCAAGCTCTGGGACACGAGCAGCACCACAGCAGGTCCATCAGAACCCAAGCTCTGGGACATGAGCAGCACCACAGCAGGAACATCAGAACCCAAGCTCTGGGACACGAGCAGCACCACAGCAGGAACATCAGAACCCAAGCTCTGCGACACGAGCAGCACCACAGCAGGAACATCAGAACCCAAGCTCTGGGACACGAGCAGCACCACAGCAGGTCCAGCAGAACCCAAGCTCTGGGACACGAGCAGCACCACAGCAGGTCCATCAGAACCCAAGCTCTAGGACACGAGCAGCACCACAGCAGGTCCAGCAGAGCCCAAGCTCTGGGAAACGAGCAGCACCACAGGAGGTCCATCAGAACCCAAGCTCTGGGACACGAGCAGCACCACAGAAGGTCCATCAGAACCCAAGATCTGGCACATGAGCAGCACCACAGCAGGTCCAGCAGAACCCAAGCTCTGGGACACGAGCAGCACCACAGCAGGTCCAGCAGAACCCAAGCTCTGGGACACGAGCAGCACCACAGCAGGTCCATCAGAGTCCAAGCTCTGGGAAACGAGCAGCACCACAGCAGGTCCATCAGAACCCAAGATCTGGGACACGATCAGCACCACCGCAGGTCCATAAGAACCAAAGCTCTGGGACACGAGCAGCACTACAGCAGGTCCAGCAGAAACCAAGCTCTGGGACACGAGCAGCACCACAGCAGGTGCAGCAGAGCCCAAGATCTGGGACACGAGCAGCACCACAGCAGGTCCAGCAGAACCCAAGCTCTGGGACACGAGCAGCACCACCACAGGTCCATAAGAACCCAAGCTCTGGGACACGAGCAGCACCACAGCAGGTCCAGCAGAACCCAAGCTCTGGGACACGAGCAGCACCACAGCAGGTCCAGCAGAACCCAAGCTCTGTGACACGAGCAGCACCACAGCAGGTCCATCAGAACCCAAGCTCTGGGACACGAGCAGCACCACAGCAGGTCCATCAGAACCCAAGCTCTGGGACACGAGCAGCACCACAGGAGGTCCATCAGAACCCAAGCTCTGGGACACGAGCAGCACCACAGCAGGTCCAGCAGAACCCAAGCTCTGGGACACGAGCAGCACCACAGCAGGTCACTCAGAACACAAGCTCTGGGACACGAGCAGCACCACAGCAGGAACATCAGAACCCAAGCTCTGGGACACGAGCAGCACCACAGCAGGAACATCAGAATCCAAGCTCTGGGACACGAGCAGCACCACAGCAGGTCCAGCAGAACCCAAGCTCTGGGACACGAGCAGCACCACAGCAGGTCCATCAGAACCCAAGCTCTGGGACACGAGCAGCACCACAGCAGGTCCAGCAGAGCCCAAGCTCTGGGACACGAGCAGCACCACAGGAGGTCCATCAGAACCCAAGCTCTGGGACACAAGCAACACCACAGCAGGTCCATCAGAACCCAAGCTCTGGGACACGAGCAGCACCACAGCAGGTCCAGCAGAACCCAAGATCTGGGACACGAGCAGCAGCACAGCAGGTCCAGCAGAACCCAAGATCTGGGACACGAGCAGCAGCACAGCAGGTCCATCAGAACCCAAGCTCTGGGACACGAGCAGAACCACAGCAGGTCCAGCAGAACCCAAGATCTGGGACACGAGCAGAACCACAGCAGGTCCAGCAGAACCCAAGATCTGGGACACGAGCAGCAGCACAGCAGGTCCAGCAGAACCCAAGATCTGGGACACGAGCAGCAGCACAGCAGGTCCATCAGAACCCAAGCTCTGAGACACGAGCAGAACCACAGCAGGTCCAGCAGAACCCAAGATCTGGGACACGAGCAGTACCACAGCAGGTCCAGCAGAACCCAAGCTCTGGGACATGAGCAGTACCACAGCAGGACCATCAGAGCCCAAGATCTGGGACACGAGCAGCACCACAGCAGGTCCAGCAGAAACCAAGCTCTGGGACACGAGCAGCACTACAGCAGGTCCTGCACAACCCAAGATCTGGGACACGAGCAGCACCACAGCAGGTCCAGCAGAACCCAAGCTCTGGGACACGAGCAGCACCACAGCAGGTCCATCAGAGTCCAAGCTCTGGGAAACTAGCAGCACCACAGCAGGTCCATCAGAACCCAAGATCTGGGACACGAGCAGCACCACCGCAGGTCCATAAGAACCCAAGCTCTGGGACACGAGCAGCACCACAGCAGGCCCAGCAGAGCCCAAGATCTGGGACACGAGCAGCACCACAGCAGGTCCAGCAGAGCCCAAGCTCTGGGACACAAGCAACACCACAGCAGGTCCAGTAGAGCCCAAGATCTGGGACATGAGCAGCACCACAGCAGGTACATAAGAACCCAATCTCTGGGACACGAGCAGCACCACAGCAGGTCCATCAGAACCCAAGCTCTGGGACACGAGCAGTACCACAGCAGGTCCAGTAGAGCCCAAGATCTGGGACATGAGCAGCACCATAGCAGGTCCATAAGAACCCAAGATCTGTGACACGAGCAGCATCAAAGCAGGAACATCAGAACCCAAGCTCTGGGACACGAGCAGCACCACAGCAGGAACATCAGAATCCAATCTCTGGGACACGAGCAGCACCACAGCAGGTCCAGCAGAACCCAAGCTCTGGGACACGAGCAGCACCACAGCAGGTCCATCAGAACCCAAGCTCTGGGACACGAGCAGCACCACAGCAGGTCCAGCAGAGCCCAAGCTCTGGGACACGAGCAGCACCACAGGAGGTCCATCAGAACCCAAGCTCTGGGACACAAGCAACACCACAGCAGGTCCATCAGAACCCAAGCTCTGGGACACGAGCAGCACCACAGCAGGTCCAGCAGAACCCAAGATCTGGGACACGAGCAGCAGCACAGCAGGTCCAGCAGAACCCAAGATCTGGGACACGAGCAGCAGCACAGCAGGTCCATCAGAACCCAAGCTCTGGGACACGAGCAGAACCACAGCAGGTCCAGCAGAACCCAAGATCTGGGACACGAGCAGAACCACAGCAGGTCCAGCAGAACCCAAGATCTGGGACACGAGCAGCAGCACAGCAGGTCCAGCAGAACCCAAGATCTGGGACACGAGCAGCAGCACAGCAGGTCCATCAGAACCCAAGCTCTGGGACACGAGCAGAACCACAGCAGGTCCAGCAGAACCCAAGATCTGGGACACGAGCAGTACCACTGCAGGTCCAGCAGAACCCAAGCTCTGGGACATGAGCAGTACCACAGCAGGACCATCAGAGCCCAAGATCTGGGACACGAGCAGCACCACAGCAGGTCCAGCAGAAACCAAGCTCTGGGACACGAGCAGCACTACAGCAGGTCCTGCACAACCCAAGATCTGGGACACGAGCAGCACCACAGCAGGTCCAGCAGAACCCAAGCTCTGGGACACGAGCAGCACCACAGCAGGTCCATCAGAGTCCAAGCTCTGGGAAACTAGCAGCACCACAGCAGGTCCATCAGAACCCAAGATCTGGGACACGAGCAGCACCACCGCAGGTCCATAAGAACCCAAGCTCTGGGACACGAGCAGCACCACAGCAGGCCCAGCAGAGCCCAAGATCTGGGACACGAGCAGCACCACAGCAGGTCCAGCAGAGCCCAAGCTCTGGGACACGAGCAACACCACAGCAGGTCCAGTAGAGCCCAAGATCTGGGACATGAGCAGCACCACAGCAGGTACATAAGAACCCAATCTCTGGGACACGAGCAGCACCACAGCAGGTCCATCAGAACCCAAGCTCTGGGACACGAGCAGTACCACAGCAGGTCCAGTAGAGCCCAAGATCTGGGACATGAGCAGCACCATAGCAGGTCCATAAGAACCCAAGATCTGTGACACGAGCAGCATCAAAGCAGGTCCATAAGAACCCAAGATCTGTGACACGAGCAGCACCACAGCAGGTCCATAAGAACCTAAGCTCTGGGACACGAGCAGCACTACAGCAGGTCCAACAGAACACAAGCTCTGGGACACAAGCAGCACTACAACAGGTCCAGCAGAACCCAAGATCTGGGACACGAGCAGCACCACAGCAGGTCCAGCAGAACCCAAGATCTGGGACACGAGCAGCACCACAGCAGGTCCAACAGAACCCAAGCTCTGGGGCACGAGCAGCACCACAGCAGGTCCAGCAGAACCCAAGCTCTGGGACACGAGCAGTACCACAGCAGGTCCAGCAGAACCCAAGCTCTGGGACACGAGCAGCACCACAGCAGGTCCATCAGAACCGATGCTTAGCAGACACCTGGTCCAGCAGAACACAAGCTCTGGGACACGAGCAGCACCACAGCAGGTCCAGCAGAACCCAAGCTCTGGCACACGAGCAGCACCACAGCAGGTCCAGCAGAACCCAAGCTCTGGCACACGAGCAGCACCACAGCAGGTCCATCAGAACCGATGCTTAGCAAACACCTGGTCCAGCAGAACACAAGCTCTGGGACACGAGCAGCACCACAGCAGGTCCAGCAGAACCCAAGCTCTGGCACACGAGCAGCACTACAGCAGGTCCAGCAGAACCCACGCTTAGCAGACACCTGATCCGGCAGAACCCTAACTCCGCTGACCTCAGGTCCAGCAGAACCAAAGCTTGAAGGATACCTGATCCAGCTAGCAGAACTCAAGTGCTGCAGACACACACCAGAACCCAAACTTTGCGGGCATCAGCTCTGTTAGAACCCAAGTTATGAAGACACCGGCTCTAACTGAACCTGTGCTCTGCAGACACCGGCTCTATCGGAACCAAAGCTCTGCAGACACCGGCTCCATCGGGACCCAATCTCTGCAGGCACCGGCTCTATCTGAACTAAAGCTGTGCAGACACCGGCTCTATCTGATCCCCCACTCTGCAGACACCAGCTCTATCTGAACCACAGCTCTGAAGACATTGGCTCCATCTGGACCCGAGCTCTGCAGACACTGGCTCTATCTGATCCTGCGCTCTGCAGACACCGGCTCCTTCTGATCCCGCACTCTGCAGACACCGGCTCTATCTGATCCCGCGCTCTGCAGACACCGGCTCCATCTGATCTCCCACTCTGCAGACACCAGCTCTATCTGAACCACAGCTCTGAAGACATTGGCTCCATCTGGACCCGAGCTCTGCAGACACTGGCTATATCTGATCCTGCGCTCTGCAGACACCGGCTCCTTCTGATCCCGCACTCTGCAGACACCGGCTCTATCTGATCCCGCGCTCTGCAGACACCGGCTCCATCTGATCCCCCACTCTGCAGACACCAGCTCTATCTGAACCACAGCTCTGAAGACATTGGCTCCATCTGGACCCGAGCTCTGCAGACACTGGCTCTATCTGATCCTGCGCTCTGCAGACACCGGCTCCTTCTGATCCCGCACTCTGCAGACACCGGCTCTATCTGATCCCGCACTCTGCAGACACCGGCTCTATCTGATCCCGCACTCTGCAGACACCGGCTCTATCTGATCCCGCACTCTGCAGACACCGGCTCTATCTGATCCCGCACTCTGCAGACACCGGCTCTATCTGATCCCGCACTCTGCAGACACCGGCTCTATCTGATCCCGCACTCTGCAGACACCGGCTCTATCTGATCCCGCACTCTGCAGACACCAGCTCTATCTTATTCCGCACTCTGCAGACACCGGCTCTATCTGAACCCGCGCTCTGCAGACACATGCTCCATTGGAACCCAATCTCTGCAGACACCAGCTCTATCTGATCCTGCACACCACGGCTCTATCTGATCCTGCACTCTGCAGACCCCGGCTCTATCTGATCCTGCACTCTGCAGACACTGGCTCCATCTGGACCTGCGGTCTGCAGACACTGGCTCCATCTGGACCTGCGGTCTGCAGACAGCGGCTCCATCTGATCCCGCGCTCCCGGCTCCATCTGGACCCGCGCTCTGCAGATACCGGCTCTATCTGGACCTGCGCTCTGCAGACACCAGCTCTATCTGATCCCGTGCTCTGCAGACACCGGCTCTATCTGAACCCGCGCTCTGCAGACACAGGCTCCATCGGAACCCAATCTCTGCAGACACCGGCTCTATCTGATCCTGCAGACCCCGGCTCTATCTGATCCTGCACTCTGCAGACCCCGGCTCTATCTGATCCTGCACTCTGCAGAAACCGGCTCCATCTGATCCCGCACTCTGCAGACACCGGATCCATCTGATCCCGCACTCTGCAGACACCGGATCCATCTGATCCCGCACTCTGCAGACACCGGATCCATCTGATCCCGCACTCTGCAGACACCGGATCCATCTGATCCCGCACTCTGCAGACACCGGATCCATCTGATCCCGCACTCTGCAGACACCGGATCCATCTGATCCCGCACTCTGCAGACCCCGGCTCTATCTGATCCTGCAATCTGCAGACACCGGATCCATCTGATCCCGCACTCTGCAGACACCGGATCCATCTGATCCCGCACTCTGCAGACCCCGGCTCTATCTGATCCTGCACTCTGCAGACACCAGCTCTATCTGAACCACAGCTCTGAAGACATTGGCTCCATCTGGACCCGAGCTCTGCAGACCCCGGCTCTATCTGATCCTGCACTCTGCAGACACCAGCTCTATCTGATCCTGCACTCTGCAGACACTGGCTCCATCTGGACCTGCGGTCTGCAGACACCGGCTCTATCTGATCCCGCACTCCCGGCTCCATCTCGACCCGCGCTCTGCAGACACCAGCTCTATCTAATCCCGCGCTCTGCAGACACCGGCTCTATCTGAACCCGCGCTCTGAGGACACCGGCTCTATCTGATCCCGCACTCTGCAGACACCGGCTCTATCTGTTCCCGCACTCTGCAGACACCGGCTCTATCTTATCCCGCACTCTGCAGACACCGGCTCTATCTGAACCCGCGCTCTGCAGACACAGGCTCCATTGGAACCCAATCTCTGCAGACACCAGCTCTATCTGATCCTGCACACCACGGCTCTATCTGATCCTGCACTCTGCAGACCCCGGCTCTATCTGATCCTGCACTCTGCAGACACTGGCTCCATCTGGACCTGCGGTCTGCAGACACTGGCTCCATCTGGACCTGCGGTCTGCAGACAGCGGCTCCATCTGATCCCGCGCTCCCGGCTCCATCTGGACCCGCGCTCTGCAGATACCGGCTCTATCTGGACCTGCGCTCTGCAGACACCAGCTCTATCTGATCCCGTGCTCTGCAGACACCGGCTCTATCTGAACCCGCGCTCTGCAGACACAGGCTCCATCGGAACCCAATCTCTGCAGACACCGGCTCTATCTGATCCTGCAGACCCCGGCTCTATCTGATCCTGCACTCTGCAGACCCCGGCTCTATCTGATCCTGCACTCTGCAGACACCGGCTCCATCTGATCCCGCACTCTGCAGACACCGGCTCCATCTGATCCCGCACTCTGCAGACACCGGCTCCATCTGATCCCGCACTCTGCAGACACCGGCTCCATCTGATCCCGCACTCTGCAGACACCGGATCCATCTGATCCCGCACTCTGCAGACACCGGATCCATCTGATCCCGCACTCTGCAGACACCGGATCCATCTGATCCCGCACTCTGCAGACACCGGATCCATCTGATCCCGCACTCTGCAGACACCGGATCCATCTGATCCCGCACTCTGCAGACCCCGGCTCTATCTGATCCTGCACTCTGCAGACACCGGATCCATCTGATCCCGCACTCTGCAGACACCGGATCCATCTGATCCCGCACTCTGCAGACCCCGGCTCTATCTGATCCTGCACTCTGCAGATACCGGCTCTATCTGATCCTGCACTCTGCAGACACCAGCTCTATCTGAACCACAGCTCTGAAGACATTGGCTCCATCTGGACCCGAGCTCTGCAGACACTGGCTCCATCTGGACCTGCGGTCTGCAGACACCGGCTCTATCTGATCCCGCGCTCCCGGCTCCATCTCGACCCGCGCTCTGCAGACACCAGCTCTATCTGAACCCGCGCTCTGAGGACACCGGCTCTATCTGAACCAAAGCTCTGCAGACACCAGCCCATCAGAATCTAAACACTGTTAATGCGGTCTCCACAAGAACAAAAAGTGAAATATATGTCATACAATGAGGTGCATGTTCAGACATTAAGATGTAACAAGTCATGCTCAAGAGTACACAGAGCACTGTGTTTGAGCCGGGATGAGAACACAGAAAATATTTTCCATCCCCAAAAAGCTCCAGGTGCAGCGAACACCAACTCGCACCTCCAGAGAGGAGAAAATAGAGAACCGGCTGCCCACAGCAGCAGCTGAGATTGCAGACCCCCCCCCCCCCATCCCTCCCTCAACCCGAAGAGAAGCCCCATGAGATGCCCTGAGCTCACCTGGCAGCCGTGGGCTCGGGTCCTCGAGGTGCACCTGCCCCTGGCACCCTGCAGGGCAGACAGGAAGGAGAGCCTGTGCACTGCTGGCAACGGGGCAGGGAGAGGAGAGAGGCTGGAAGGAGAGAGGGGCGTGGCTGGGAGGGCAGGTCCTGGAGGGGGAGGGAGGAAGAGGAGGGGCTGGCAGAGAAACAGGAAGTGGAAGAGGCAGGTGTGACCAGAGGGACAAGAAGGAGCTTCAGGGCAAGGGCAGGGCTGGGGAGAGGGAAGCGAGGCCCAAACAGGAAAAGTGCACCACCCTCTGAGAAGTGTAACAACGAAGGCTACAGGCAAAACCAGGCACCAGAATATAGTGACAGAATTACAGGCAAAGCCAGGCTCCAAGGGAGCAGTTACCAGTTCTTTAGGCAAAGCCAGGCTCCAAGGAAGCACAGTTACCGGTTCTACAGGCAACGCCAGGCTCCAAGGGAGCACAGTTAGCGGTTCTACAGGCAAAGCCAGGCTCCAAGGGAGCACAGTTACCGGTTCTACAGGCAAAGCCAGGCTCCAAGGGAGCACAGTTACCAGTTCTTTAGGCAACGCCAGGCTCCAAGGGAGCACAGTTAGCGGTTCTACAGGCAACGCCAGGCTCCAAGGGAGCACAGTTAGCGGTTCTACAGGCAAAGCCAGGCTCCAAGGGAGCACAGTTACCGGTTCTACAGGCAAAGCCAGGCTCCAAGGGAGCACAGTTACCAGTTCTTTAGGCAACGCCAGGCTCCAAGGGAGCACAGTTAGCGGTTCTACAGGCAACGCCAGGCTCCAAGGGAGCACAGTTAGCGGTTCTACAGGCAAAGCCAGGCTCCAAGGGAGCACAGTTACCATTTCTACAGGCAAAGGCAAACGCTATAGGGATCTAGCTACCAGTTCTACAGGCAAAGCCAGACACTGAAGGAGTCTAGTTATCAGGTTTATGGGTAAAGCCAGGCTCCAAGGGGGCATAATAGATACCAGTTCTACAGGCAAAGCTATGTATCAAGGGAGCACAGTTACCAGCTCCACAGGCAACTCCAAGCACTGAAGGAATCTAGTTACCAGTTCTATGGCTAAACACAGGCTCCAAGGGCGCATAATAGTTACCAGTTCTACAGGCAAAGCCAGACACTGAAGGAGTCTAGTTACCAGGTCTATGGGTAAAGCCAGGCTCCGGGCGCACAATAGATACAAGTTCTACAGGCAAAGCTATGTATCAAGGGAGCATAGTTACCAGCTCCACAGGCAACTCCAGGCGCTGAAGGAGTCTAGTTACAGGTTCTACGGGTAATGTCAGGAATTGAAGTAGTTTAAATAACAGCTCTACAGGTAAAGCCAGGCACTGGGAAAGTGTAGTTATCAAGGCCACAGGCAAAGCTTTGCACTGGAGGAGTCTAGTTATCAGTTATACAGGCAAAGCCAGGCACTGGAGGGGTATAGATGCCTGGGCTTCAGGTAAAGCCAGGCACTGGAGGGGTATAGATGCCTGGGCTTCAGGTAAAGCCAGGCACTGCAGGAGGAGTATAGATACCTGGGCTTTAGGTTAAGCCAGGCACTGGAGGAGTATAGGTACCTGGGCTTCAGGTAAAGCCAGGCACTGGAGGGGTATAGATGCCTGGGCTTCAGGTAAAGCCAGGCACTGGAGGGGTATAGATGCCTGGGCTTCAGGTAAAGCCAGGCACTGCAGGAGGAGTATAGATACCTGGGCTTCAGGTAAAGCCAGGCACTGCAGGAGGAGAATAGATACCTGGGCTTCAGGTAAAGCCAGGCACTGCAGGAGGAGAATAGATACCTGGGCTTCAGGTAAAGCCAGGCACTGCAGGAGGAGTATAGATACCTGGGCTTCAGGTAAAGCCAGGCACAGGAGGAGTATAGATACCTGGGCTTCAGGTAAAGCCAGGCACTGCAGGAGGAGTATAGATGCCTGGGCTTGAGGTAAAGCCAGGCACTGCAGGAGGAGAATAGATACCTGGGCTTCAGGTAAAGCCAGGCACTGGAGGGGTATAGATGCCTGGGCTTCAGGTAAAGCCAGGTACTGCAGGAGGAGTATAGATACCTGGGCTTCAGGTGAAGCCAGGTACTGCAGGAGGCTATCAACCGAGACTACAGGTACAACCAGGCTCTGGAGAGTTTCACTATCAAAGCTCTGTGTAAACCCAGGCACTGACTGTGAAAGTATCTGGGCTCCACAAAAAGCCACTGGGGTCACGGCTAAAAGTAAAGCCAGGCACTGAAGTTTAAAGATTAATAGACACTATAAGACCTGGAGATATCAAGCACTATATCACAATACATGGGATTGGGAGAGGGGCAATATAAACAATTATTATACCCTCAGAAGTAGTTCATGTCACGAACTATCAATACCAACCCAAGTGCTTCCAAATTTAACATTTAAAACAACCCGTCATGTGCAGAACAATCCAACAAAAGCATAAGTCAGAAAAAATGTGTGAAGAATGAGAAAGCATCTCACGTGCGCAACACCAGAGGAGCTGCTGGCTGGTACTCGCCAGTGTGCTCACGAGTTTCTCATCATCGATGACTTTCTCATGAAAAGAGTGTAAAAAGAATTGTGTAAAAGAATTTATACACCAAGGGAGGTATATTAGGCAGCCCAAAAAACCAAAAGAAAAATTCTCTGAAAAAGAAAGACCCGTGTGGTCTTACAAATAAGATTAGGTGTGACCCACGTCTATATTCTGACCCGTTTTATTCCACTCTGTGAGTCACCCCAAGGTTAAAAACACGGTCATGTTCAAAAACCACATTTATGAATGGCCAACATGTTTCATTGCCTACTTAACTTGGCGGCAAATTCATCAGGGCGTCAAGGGACTGCAATCACCTCCCTGGAATGAATCTGTTGACAAACAGAAATCGCTGCGTGTATGCAGAGAACATAAAAAGCACATGTCAGATTGACAACAACATGAAGGAACCACAATGTACCCCCCTACAAGCCGACATGACACATCATTTCACAGGGAACATTACCTCGTGAAAGCCAAGGGCCCATATACCAGCTCTCACGGAGTCAGTGTATTAAATGAGCACTGTCTGTTGCTCTATTGGTCCTAATGCCCACACACATCCGTTATTTTGTGGTGCTTAGACCGTCATCTGTCGAGACAAATCAAATGCTTTAGGCGATGCCCCTATCTCAACGCTCATGCAAACTTGTTAATGACACTGAGATTTGTCTTTGATTAAAACCTATCACTACCCAGTACTATGTTCATAAAAGATGATTGTCAAGCATCTAATTCACCCCACCATCCTTGATACTCCAATTAGCTCATAACTAATAGTACATTATCAAAATGATGGTTCGCAAACTCTCTGACAAAAACTTCCCAATGTGCCTCCGCTTGTAAAAAGATGTTTGCCAAGGATCACCGTGTGGTTGGGAGACTCTCTTTACCTAAGTTCACCCATGTTGTCCCAATAAACTAAACACACCACTGCTCTATTGCTTTCGCTGCGCGTTCTCGTCCCGCCAAAGAGATTAATGCTGGCCAACCCCAACTCACCGTACGGTAGAAGAGCTCACTCGGTAACTCATTCCCGGAACAATCCGGGGCTTGTGCGGCCGCTATTTAAGCCGGCGGCTCAACATTAATACTTCCGGGTTCGGGCTGGTGACCCGGATCATTACATATAAGCGTCCATCACGGCGGCCATCTTATAGTGGCCAGAATTCACATTCAAAGCAACAGCAGTGCATTAGTATTTACCCTAGCAAAAGTATGTTTATAATAGGAGGCGTTCAAAAATAGAATCATTTTTAAATTCTTTATTAAGAAACTTTTATCGAGGAGTTGGAGGTGGAAAAATAGAAAATTTCCCATTTATTTTGCCAAACAATACTCATTGGTGAATATCATGATCCCAAAAGCTGTGTCAAGAATCTGTCAAGACACATGGGGGACGGATGTTTTTACCAAGAACTGGCACACAGTACATACCACGAGTATATCCACCAAATTACAGGACCTACAACAATGACCCCAGTTTTCATCGTCTAGAAATCTTGTTCCACTCTATTTGATCATTCAGGCCAACTTGATCAACCTTTTCGGAATAAATCCAGCGAGCTTCCTTCACTGCAAGCGTATTCTCAATTTGATTAACCTGGCCCATCACTCTTTCTAACACCACCCATTTAACAGCCTTATAGTTGTGCTGGTGGTCTTTATAATGTTGAACCAGTTTTGTGGTTAATTTGCCGTTCTTGATGGTACTGAGGTGCTCTTGTATCCTCACCTTGATTTTTCTTGTGGTGAGGCCAATATAGTGAAGCCCACATGGGCAAGTAAGCCTGTAAATCGTGTTTGATGAATTGCAGTTACTGAACTTATTTAAGTGCCAAGTCCGTCCATCCTGCAGCTGAACACTAGTTGTTTTTTCAGTTAGTTCACAGACAGAACAGCCTCCACACGGGTAGTGTCCCGGGGGAATGGATGTATTGGTCACTTGTGATTGGGGCCTAGTGTGGACAAGCCTGTCTTTAAAGTTCTGGGCTCTTCTGAAGGCAAACCGAGGTGCTGGCATTTTATAGTCACTGGTGGATAATAAGGACCAATGCTTTCTAATGGCCTGACGAATTTTTGTCGCAAGGGGATCAAAGGTGAGCACTATGGGTAGACAATCAGAGCTCTCCCTCGAGTTTCTTTCCAAAAGTGCTTCACGTGGGGTGTTATGTGCCCTCTTGCGAGCTCTGTTGACAATTTTTCTAGGGTATGCCCTCTGTACCAGCTTCTCAGTGAGGGCTTCAGACTGTTTCAAAAAGTCAACAGTCGAGGAACAGTTTCTGCGGTAACGCAGAAACTGTCCCACTGGCAGATTATCCCTCAACGCTCTAGGATGGAAGGATTGATAGTGCAAGAGGGAATTTTTATTGGTAGGTTTCTGATGAACAGTAGAGGTTAACCTATCGCCAGTCACAGTGATGTCCAAGTCTAGGTATGTAACCTTCTCGGTGCTGATGTTCCATGTGAACTTCAAACATCTGTCCCGATTGTTGAGCCATTCCAAAAACTCACCAAGATGGATACGTGTACCAGTCCATATGCAAAGAACATCATCAATATACCGCTTCCAGAGGCTGATGTGCCCCTGGAAGGGATTAGATGGATGATATAGATGATGTTCCTCGAACTGGCCCACGTAGATGCAGGCCAGACTCGGTGCGAAGGTAGCACCCATAGAAGTCCCAGATATTTGTAGGAACATATCATCCTTATAGGCAAAGTAATTCCGAGTGAGTGCTACCTCTATGCATTGCATAACAAAGGTTTGGGGGGTGTCATAAAACCACTCCTGACTTTCAAGGGCACGTGCTGCTGCTACAAGCGTTGCGTCTTGAGGGATACTTGTATATAACGATTCAATATCGATAGTAACAAGTATCTGTTGCAATTCATCAAACCTTAAATCTTGGATGGTATTCAAGATGTCGGTGGTATCCTGGACATATGACAGTTGTTTAACCACCGACTCCCTGAGGAAGAAGTCGGCAAATTGAGACAATGGTTCCAGTACAGAGGAAATCCCCGACACTATCGGGCGTCCTGGGGGGGGCCGTTGTGCCTTATGGATTTTCGGCAAGATGTAAAATGCCGGAATCCTGGGCTTGCTGTTAACTAGGAAGTCAGCTTCCTTGGTGGTAATCCAATTTCTTTCTCTCGCATGTCCCACCATAGTGGTGATGGTATTCAACAAATCAGCGGTGGGATCTCTGATCAACGGTTGATAGTTCTTTCTATCATCCAAAAGCCTTCGGACCTCTCTCTCATAGTCAGCAGTATTCATTAGGACGATAGCCCCACCCTTATCGGCCGATTTAATCGTAAGGGCTGAATTCTTTTGCAACGATGTCAATGCATGCCAATCGTTCTTGGTCATGTTGCTGAATACATTTCTTTGTTCTGTCTCCTCAATCAACCTAATCTCATCAAGAACCTTTCTTTCGAAGGCAAGAACTTCAGGGCCTACTGTGTGACTCGGGGGGCAAAAATGAGAGGGACGGTGTAGATTAGTGGTAAACAGTGATGGAGGTTCTGAGTCCTTCAGTGCGAAAAACTTTTTTAATTTGATCTTCCTCATTGCCTCATGTACTTCCATTCTACATTTGAAAGGGTCATGTCTGGGAGTTGGAACATACCCCAAGCCTTTATTGAGCACTCTCAGTTCATCATTTGAAAGTTGGTAATCGGACAAATTAACCACAATATTGTCTACGTGGGCATTCTGCCCCTGCTCCTGGTTACGCGGGGGGAGAATGACTGCCATGTCTGGGACTGATTCTGACGTCCTCGACCTCGACCTCTCGACCCGCCCCCTCTGTTTCCTCTCTGGCTCTGGACTAAAAAAGAGCGTAAAAGGCCACCCAGGTCCTGATTGGATTGAACCTGTGGGTTGAATCTCACTCCCCTTTGTTCCGGACCAGATGTCCCCTCTTCTTCCTTACTCGAGGTATTGTCGAATGTCCAGTTCTGGGGAGTGCGCCTAGCTTGTACTCGGCCTCCCCTCTGGGGCCTGTTCTGTGGTGCCTGATCACTGTCCTGTTGATAGTACTTATCCTCTGTGTACGGGAATGCCCACTCGTGTGAATATCGTTCTAGATTTCTCTTCAACCCCTTTATCTTCTGGTTGATCATATAGTTTCTATATTCACTAAGATCCTCTTGAATTCTCTGCAGCTGTTCCTTTGCGTCTGTAATACTAGAGTCTGATTTTATACTCTCCTCTAGTTCTAGGATCTCTTTTAGGAGTTCCTCGCTCAATCGTTTAGCTGTCTGAATAATCAGAATCAGCCAATCTCTAGTGCATTTATTTGCGATGAAACTCCAATCAATTCTGAATTGTTTATCCTCTAAAAAGATCCTGGGTTCAATCCTCACCAACAGACTGGAAGGGGCTGCGCCAGCTCGATAATATTCAGTCATCAATGCCCCATGTAACGCAACTCTCACTTGCTTCTTTTTAGTAAAACTCAATTTCTCCCATTCTTCACGTATAGAGCCCGTATTTGAAAGACCGGAGTCTGGAAGGAGTGAGGGGCCTGAAAGGATCGCAGCGATTTGGTCATCCGTAAAGGCTAAGCAATTCTTGTCCATCTCAAAGAGGAAAACAAAACAAAAGGGGGCCTGATAGTTTGTCTCAACAGATGCAAAGTCGAGCGCACTGGAAGTGTCTATCGTAATGTAGGCACGGAATACTAGTGGAACCTTCAGATGTCTGAGATAGATCAGTGTAGTTAAAAACTCTCACGGCTGATCCGCCGTACTATGTATATACTCAAAAGAGGAGTTTAAGAGGGAAAATCACCCAGGCCACCCTCCACTCAATCAATAATAGACACTATAAGACCTGGAGATATCAAGCACTATATCACAATACATGGGATTGGGAGAGGGGCAATATAAACAATTATTATACCCTCAGAAGTAGTTCATGTCACGAACTATCAATACCAACCCAAGTGCTTCCAAATTTAACATTTAAAACAACCCGTCATGTGCAGAACAATCCAACAAAAGCATAAGTCAGAAAAAATGTGTGAAGAATGAGAAAGCATCTCACGTGCGCAACACCAGAGGAGCTGCTGGCTGGTACTCGCCAGTGTGCTCACGAGTTTCTCATCATCGATGACTTTCTCATGAAAAGAGTGTAAAAAGAATTGTGTAAAAGAATTTATACACCAAGGGAGGTATATTAGGCAGCCCAAAAAACCAAAAGAAAAATTCTCGGAAAAAGAAAGACCCGTGTGGTCTTACAAATAAGATTAGGTGTGACCCACGTCTATATTCTGACCCGTTTTATTCCACTCTGTGAGTCACCCCAAGGTTAAAAACACGGTCATGTTCAAAAACCACATTTATGAATGGCCAACATGTTTCATTGCCTACTTAACTTGGCGGCAAATTCATCAGGGCGTCAAGGGACTGCAATCACCTCCCTGGAATGAATCTGTTGACAAACAGAAATCGCTGCGTGTATGCAGAGAACATAAAAAGCACATGTCAGATTGACAACAACATGAAGGAACCACAATGTACCCCCCTACAAGCCGACATGACACATCATTTCACAGGGAACATTACCTCGTGAAAGCCAAGGGCCCATATACCAGCTCTCACGGAGTCAGTGTATTAAATGAGCACTGTCTGTTGCTCTATTGGTCCTAATGCCCACACACATCCGTTATTTTGTGGTGCTTAGACCGTCATCTGTCGAGACAAATCAAATGCTTTAGGCGATGCCCCTATCTCAACGCTCATGCAAACTTGTTAATGACACTGAGATTTGTCTTTGATTAAAACCTATCACTACCCAGTACTATGTTCATAAAAGATGATTGTCAAGCATCTAATTCACCCCACCATCCTTGATACTCCAATTAGCTCATAACTAATAGTACATTATCAAAATGATGGTTCGCAAACTCTCTGACAAAAACTTCCCAATGTGCCTCCGCTTGTAAAAAGATGTTTGCCAAGGATCACCGTGTGGTTGGGAGACTCTCTTTACCTAAGTTCACCCATGTTGTCCCAATAAACTAAACACACCACTGCTCTATTGCTTTCGCTGCGCGTTCTCGTCCCGCCAAAGAGATTAATGCTGGCCAACCCCAACTCACCGTACGGTAGAAGAGCTCACTCGGTAACTCATTCCCGGAACAATCCGGGGCTTGTGCGGCCGCTATTTAAGCCGGCGGCTCAACATTAATACTTCCGGGTTCGGGCTGGTGACCCGGATCATTACATATAAGCGTCCATCACGGCGGCCATCTTATAGTGGCCAGAATTCACATTCAAAGCAACAGCAGTGCATTAGTATTTACCCTAGCAAAAGTATGTTTATAATAGGAGGCGTTCAAAAATAGAATCATTTTTAAATTCTTTATTAAGAAACTTTTATCGAGGAGTTGGTAAAAACATCCGTCCCCCATGTGTCTTGACAGATTCTTGACACAGCTTTTGGGATCATGATATTCACCAACGAGTATTGTTTGGCAAAATAAATAGGAAATTTTCTATTTTTCCACCTCCAACTCCTCGATAAAAGTTTCTTAATAAAGAATTTAAAAATGATTCTATTTTTGAACGCCTCCTATTATAAACATACTTTTGCTAGGGTAAATACTAATGCACTGCTGTTGCTTTGAATGTGAATTCTGGCCACTATAAGATGGCCGCCGTGATGGACGCTTATATGTAATGATCCGGGTCACCAGCCCGAACCCGGAAGTATTAATGTTGAGCCGCCGGCTTAAATAGCGGCCGCACAAGCCCCGGATTGTTCCGGGAATGAGTTACCGAGTGAGCTCTTCTACCGTACGGTGAGTTGGGGTTGGCCAGCATTAATCTCTTTGGCGGGACGAGAACGCGCAGCGAAAGCAATAGAGCAGTGGTGTGTTTAGTTTATTGGGACAACATGGGTGAACTTAGGTAAAGAGAGTCTCCCAACCACACGGTGATCCTTGGCAAACATCTTTTTACAAGCGGAGGCACATTGGGAAGTTTTTGTCCGAGAGTTTGCGAACCATCATTTTGATAATGTACTATTAGTTATGAGCTAATTGGAGTATCAAGGATGGTGGGGTGAATTAGATGCTTGACA
The DNA here is from genome assembly GCF_964204655.1 of Triturus cristatus. NCBI lineage: Eukaryota > Metazoa > Chordata > Amphibia > Caudata > Salamandridae > Triturus > Triturus cristatus. The sequence continues at coordinate 1,183,859,088 of NC_140594.1, read as the reverse complement.
ATCATCTTTTATGAACATAGTACTGGGTAGTGATAGGTTTTAATCAAAGACAAATCTCAGTGTCATTAACAAGTTTGCATGAGCGTTGAGATAGGGGCATCGCCTAAAGCATTTGATTTGTCTCGACAGATGACGGTCTAAGCACCACAAAATAACGGATGTGTGTGGGCATTAGGACCAATAGAGCAACAGACAGTGCTCATTTAATACACTGACTCCGTGAGAGCTGGTATATGGGCCCTTGGCTTTCACGAGGTAATGTTCCCTGTGAAATGATGTGTCATGTCGGCTTGTAGGGGGGTACATTGTGGTTCCTTCATGTTGTTGTCAATCTGACATGTGCTTTTTATGTTCTCTGCATACACGCAGCGATTTCTGTTTGTCAACAGATTCATTCCAGGGAGGTGATTGCAGTCCCTTGACGCCCTGATGAATTTGCCGCCAAGTTAAGTAGGCAATGAAACATGTTGGCCATTCATAAATGTGGTTTTTGAACATGACCGTGTTTTTAACCTTGGGGTGACTCACAGAGTGGAATAAAACGGGTCAGAATATAGACGTGGGTCACACCTAATCTTATTTGTAAGACCACACGGGTCTTTCTTTTTCCGAGAATTTTTCTTTTGGTTTTTTGGGCTGCCTAATATACCTCCCTTGGTGTATAAATTCTTTTACACAATTCTTTTTACACTCTTTTCATGAGAAAGTCATCGATGATGAGAAACTCGTGAGCACACTGGCGAGTACCAGCCAGCAGCTCCTCTGGTGTTGCGCACGTGAGATGCTTTCTCATTCTTCACACATTTTTTCTGACTTATGCTTTTGTTGGATTGTTCTGCACATGACGGGTTGTTTTAAATGTTAAATTTGGAAGCACTTGGGTTGGTATTGATAGTTCGTGACATGAACTACTTCTGAGGGTATAATAATTGTTTATATTGCCCCTCTCCCAATCCCATGTATTGTGATATAGTGCTTGATATCTCCAGGTCTTATAGTGTCTATTATTGATTGAGTGGAGGGTGGCCTGGGTGATTTTCCCTCTTAAACTCCTCTTTTGAGTATATACTGAAGTTTAAAGACCATGGCTACAGCAACACACCGAGCGGGTGTAACACCCACGTTCAGAAGTAACACCAGGCACCGGCAGAAGTTAAACACCACATCAAAAGGCCTGGTCGGCAGAACTACCGGCAGCATTTGGGAGTTTTTATTACCAACATTTTAACACAGCCATGCACTGGGGTGGGGTCATCAGAATATCAGGTGAAGCCATGCATCGAAAGGGTTAAATAACCCGGGGCCACTGCCAGGCACAGCGGGGAGTTAACCTGGAATACATTAGTGCCTTCTGGAAGGGGCTCCCCGGGTAATTGTCACCCGGCCATAGAAGCCCCTTCGGAGAATTTCCACCGTGTGGCCAACTTCACCGCAACTGAAGATGCCGCCTGCAGAAGGGTGCCTGGTGCGGGCCACTGACTGCAGAGCTGCAAACCCGCCGGGATTTCACACCTCCGACATTTCTCCGATGAACATAAAGAAAAGCGAAACAGGTGTCAGGAAGTGAATACATTAAAATATGTGTGACTCCAGTTAAAATAACGTTATGTGAGAAATAGGACGGAAAGCACACGTGGCTCGTGCCTCACTGGAGGTCCACACCCGAGCAGCGGCTTGAAGCGGGCTGCTTTGTTCATCTGCGAACACGTGGATGATAGCGCCTACACGCAAGGTGAGCATTCTCATGAGGCTTACACCAGTGAAGTAGGCGCTATGAACACAAAACGCAATGACCCTCATGCCTTCGACCCCTGGAGAATGGAAACCGAAAGAAGCCCCTCGGAGAACCAGATCTGCCCCCAGTTTCACTAGTGCAAGACTAGTGAAAAGTGTCGTGCGCCACCAGGAGGGTGCAGGGCCAGGCCGCAGCGCCTGCCAAGGAGGAGGGCGTAGCCCGAGTGATGCAACCTCCCTGGTTTAACATTAACTGCCCCTCCCGGAACGCATGCACGGCTCCGAGCCCCTCAAACGCCCTCTGTCAGTAACGTGAGATGACGACAGTGCAAGTCCTCAAAAGTACACAGTCCCTCCCCGCAGGCGCCGCGCACACCTAGTGCACAGCCTCTGGGCGCTTTTTTCTGGAGCTAGTCCGAGCTCCTTATCAGTAGTGTACCAGCTCTTCTGGGAGGGAGCTCCCTGCCGCCCACACACTGACTGCGTGACCTGTGTTAATCATTCACTGCAGGGCTGGGCAGGCCCAGGGAGAGTGGAAGACTGCCCGGTATTCAGGGAGGGTTGGGGCACGTTCAGTCGCACGCCAGACCCACTGGTGTGTAGTGCCTCGAAGTGCTATTCATACCCTAGCGTAGACCTTCCAAACCCCTCCCTGCCCCTCACCTGGGCACAGACTGGAAGTGACGCATCTTCAGACCCTGCGGGTGCCAGACACGCCAACGCCAGGCAAAAAAGGAGCATCGTGAACTAAGCGCCTAGACGCAGCTACAACGCTATCCTGACGGTATCCGAACAAAGGCTAAAACCCTATCGCCCACTGTCCTAGTTCTCAATCTTCTGGAATCGAGAGAACTTGGAAACGGGCCAACACAGCGGATAACAAGTGTCAAGGGGTTATTGATATGAGGAGGAGTCCAACTCAATACATACATTCTCGTTAGGTTAAAACAAAGTCCCTAGGAAATCTCTGCTCAACCACAGGTATCGGTGGCACCAGCAGCAGGTAATTCCCCAAAGAATGCAACAATCAGTACGAAAGAAGCTCGAAGTCCGAAAACAACAGAATACAATGGGCAAAACCATTTTAAAAAATAGAGAAAAATGAAATGAGAAAACCATATCAAGATTGTTAAAATGGTTTACAAGGACACATTTAAAAAAATGTTTTATGGCAAAAAGCGCCAGAGAAAAATAAAGCAATTGAAAAATAACAGTTCACGTTGACCGGGACCTAAGCGCAATTTGAGTGACAACGAAGGGTCAGAGACAACAAGAAGGTCGTCCCGGTCAAAGTTTTAACGTAGCACGTTTAGGACACGATTTAATTCTTAACGGCAGGGATACTCTGTCCCGACAGAGAATCCTTACCACCAAGAAGGGGCTCCGCCCGCCAAATTTATCTGCATGCAGAGTTTGGGATTAATAATGGCAGAGACTAATTAATCCCCTTTGACAGCCCGGCAGAGTGAGGGCCGGCAGAGTGAGGGCCGAGTGAAGGCCGGCAGAGTGAGGGCCGAGTGAAGGCCGGCAGAGTGAGGGCAGAGTGAGGGCCGGCAGAGTGAGGGCTGGCAGAGTGAGGGCCGGCAGAGTGAGGGCCGGCAGAGTGAGGGCCGGCAGAGTGAGGGCCGGCAGAGTGAGGGCAGAGTGAGGGCAGAGTGAGGGCCGGCAGAGTGAGGGCAGAGTGAGGGCCGGCAGAGTGAGGGCAGAGTGAGGGCCGGCAGAGGGAGGGCAGAGTGAGGGCCGGCAGAGTGAGGGCCGGCAGAGTGAGGGCAGAGTGAGGGCCGGCAGAGTGAGGGCCGGCAGAGTGAGGGCAGAGTGAGGGCCGGCAGAGTGAGGCCTGTTATGAGGCTGAGCGGTCACTGCCGACCTAACTTAGATGGGTGGAATTACAGGTCAGTTTTCACCGCCCGTCCCTGCCAGGAAAATCCTGGCGGTAAGAGGCAGTGTAAACAGCTAAATACTCCGAGCGGAGCATTTTATTTTTAAAAAGAAAATCCCATTTCGGGATTTTCTTTTTGAAGAGAAAAAAATAAACTGGCGCATAGCTCTGTCCCTCTGACGGAGCCCTGCGACCAAAGAGGAAAATGCATCGACAGGACCCGCTGTGACGATAGTTCCTGCCGGTGCTTTATTAATGAACGCCAGCTTGGAGGTTATTTATAAATCTGGCGGGCGGAGTAGTCTCAGCCTGGCAAACGTAAAGTCTTCCGCCAGGCCAATGGAGATTACTCCGTTTGGCAACATAAAAATCCGCTCTCAGTCTCTCAAATGGAAGTCAAAATCTTCCAGTGGGGCACGGTCCAGGAGTGTGGCCAGCGAGGGTCCTTTAAGTCGCATAAGTTGTCAGTCACCAAGCGCCCTCTTGGCGCCAAAAGATCAGATCGAAGATCAGATTTCGAAGCCACGGAGGTCCCTTTGCGGGTCTGATAGATTTGCGGTGCCCGATTGAAGGCTTTCCTTTCAGACCCAGGAACCTTTTGGGAAACCAAAATCCGCTCTTGGGGCAGGGCTAGAAGCGCGAGCCGGGTAAGGGCTTCACAAGGCTGAATGCCGGGGCCGCGAGGTCCAGCTGAACCAATTTTCTTCATGATAAAAAGCGCCGAGCAGGCCAGGCTTCTTGCCTGCAGTGGGCGTGGCCATCCCTGGCAAGCCTCTGCCCCTACTCTCGGTCCTCGGAGGTGGAAAAATCTACTGAGTCCCATTTTTCTCTAACTGCTGGGAAAGGTCTTTCTGCAGCCCTCAGCTGCTCGTGGCTTTTCATATCCCGGGAGCAAGCAAACATAAGGTCAGTCACCTCACTGTTTGAGAGCAGATCCAGATCCGGGGGTCAGCAGAGGCGAAAAGAGAGTCCTTTTTCTTGCCGCAGGAGTTAGGAGTCTGTTTCTTCCAGCAGAATTAGGCGTACACTGTCTTGGTAGGGGGACGCCGGGCTGCCAAGATAATATTCCAGACTTCAGGTGTAAGGTCAAAAACTGTCAACTGTCGCCGCTCAATCTCCACGCATGACAGCGGAGCATTGATAGGTTCAGGTGGAGCACCGTCTCCTGCTGCTGCGACAAAAGGTCCTCTCGAAGAGGCAGCCTGACTGGAGGACCGATGGCCATGTTCAACAGCTCGGGGTACCAACCTCTCCGAGCCCAGTCCCGAGCCACAAGGATGACTTGAGCCCGGTCGTTCTGATCTTCTTGGGAACTCTGAACAGGAGTGGTCTGGACGGAAGGGCGTACAGGACGCCTGAGCGCCCCTCGATACAAAAAGCGCCTCCGAGTGAGAGCTGCCTTGGAAACTCAAGCGTGTAAAACTGCTGACAGAGTGTTCTCGGCGGTGGCGAACAGATCTAACCAAGGCTCTCCCCACTGCTGAAAGAGAGCTTGCACCACCTGGATGGAGACGCCATTTGTGATCCACTAGGCATTTCCGCGGAGTCCATCTGCCCTGGTGTTCAGAGAGCCCGCCACCATGAGTTGAACCAGCAAGGACATGCCCTGATGTTCCAGCCGTGTCCAGAGATGCAGGACAGATTGACAAAGGGTCCACGACCCCACCCCGCCCTGTTTGTTGCAATACCACATGGCGGTGGCGTTGTCCATTACCACCTGCACTAGCCTTCCCTTGATGGAAGGTAGAAAGGCTTCTGAATTTCTTCTTTTTGAGGAAGAAATTGAGGGCACAGGTCTAGGATACGACCAAGGCCACCATCCTTTTTGGTCACCGAAAGTAGCAGGAATAACAACCCCAGCCTACTTCGGACGTCAGTACCCTCTCTATGGCTCCTTTGTCCAAGAGATCTGCCACTTCCTGGCGGAGTAAGGAGAGATGGTCCCATCAGTCTGTCTCAAGTGGGTGGCAAGGGTGGGAGGGTAGTCACGAAGGGGAGGGAGTAGCCCCTCTGGACAATCTGGAGAACCCAGCGGTCTGATGTTTACAATCTCCAGTGGTGCAAGTGATGGCGTATTCTGCCTCCTACGGGTTGCCCATGATGGTCAGAGGGCTATAGGGGTTTGGAAGATGCAACTGTGGTGGGGATGGGGTCGGGGGGTGTCTGTCCAGACCTCTGGCTGCTCGACCCACGAGGTCAGTGGGTACTGCATCCTCGGCCACACAGAGGCTGGGAAGCTTGCACACCGCGGTGGCTGGCCGGGTAAAGACGTGTCTGGAAGTCCCTTCCGTTGCCAGGAAAGAAGCAAAAGGCAGACTGGGGTTGGCAGGGGCCATAGAAAGGCCCTAGGACCTGGCCATAGCTCTGCTTTCCTTGCGTGCTCCAGCGCTGAGTCAGCCTTGCCTTCGAAGAGACGGGAGCCATCAAAGGGATTGTCTATAAGAGAAGCTTGGACATCGCCTGAAAAGCCAGTTGTCCTCAGCCAGGCGCGGCACTGTAGGCCACTGACGAAGATATTACTCTTTCTAACGAGTCTGTGGTGTCCAGCCTACATCTGATCGTGAACTTCGCTGCATTCCTCCAGTCTTCCACAGCTCTGAGAGTATGGCCCGGGCCTCCTCCAGCACCATGGGTAGCGCCTGTACAACCACATCCCACAGTGCATGGGAGCAACGGCCCAAAAGGCTGGCTGTGTTCAGGGACGGCAGTGCCAGGCTGGTGGAAGAAAACATTTCGTTTTCTAAGATGTCCAGCCTCTTGGATTCCCGATCCGATGTGGTGGTCAGGAATGAGTGAGGATTTAGACAGGAAGTGGCGGCTCTCCGGGGTAGGTAGGGTGTTGTGTGAGAAAACTGGGGTCCCCTGGGGCAGGGCGACTGCGGCGGTCAATAGTCCTGTTCACAGGAGCCCCTGTGCAGAGTTTGGATAAGGTCAAAAGCAGGACGTCCGTAAAGGCCTGATTAAAGGGGAGAAGCAGTTCGGAGGGGGCCTCTCCTGGCTGAAGCACGTCTGTCAAGACGTTAGTCTTGACTCCCACGGAGGGCATGTAAGGTCCAGGACCTCGGCCTCCCATCTCACAACCACACCAAAAGAGGCTCCCTCCTCTGTAGCCACAATAGGAGCCAAGACCATGCCAGTATCTGGGGAGGTGTTCAGTCCACTGGCATCTGCCAATTCCTCACACCAGCCCCCATTAGGGTTGGAGGCTGGTATTCTGCATGGTCCAGTGGCCCTTCCCAATCCCCCTCAAGTCCTAACCCATAAGAATTCGCAAAGTTGGGCGGGGCTCGCTCCAGCCCCTGGAAACGCGGGGAGGCACGGAGCTGGTCCAAGCGCAAGCTCTACCTCAGAGCCAGGCCGTGAATGACAATGCTCCCTGGTCTCGGCGGGAGACTTCGATGGACTGGGTAAAGTCGAAGACCTCTTCGACCCCATGCTCATCTTTCTGTGGGACTTACCGGAGGAGGACTTCGAGTGACACAAGGATCTAGGGCTCCGTGACCAATCCTGGGACCTTCCTCTCAACTGTGATTGAGACCGTCGGGGCTGGTGCGGAGGACAACCCTCTCCCTATGTATTTGGAAGAAAGGAAAATCTTACTTGCGATCAGCTCGCCGTGCCTTCTGATCTCAGAAACAAGATTAGCAGTAAGATCTCTGGAGTCGGACCATGGGAGAACTTACTGCGTTTGCTCAGGTCAGCGTGACGGAAATTACCAACATCGCTAAAACCATAAAATCAGGCTCTTCACTGGACCCGGCCCCCGTGATATCTTGCTGAAAGGCAGGGAAGCCATAGCCTCAGTTCTCGCAGATTTATACAACCTACCGCAGAGTAGTGGCAGGGTACCGGAGACGTGGAGGTATGCAATTATTAGACCCCTGTTAAAGAAACCATCACTTAACCCCGAGCTAGCCGAGAGTTACAGACCTATCTCCCACCGCCCTGGAGACAGCAAAATTATGGATAAACAAATAAACCATCACCTCTCCACATTCCTGGAAGCTCATGACATTTTACATCCCGCTCAAACTGGATTCAGACCGAGACGTAGCACGGAAACAGTGCTATTTGCGGAGACGGAAGAGCTAAAAATGATCCTCGACCGTAGGGGTTCAGCTGCTGTCATTCTTCTCGATCTAAGTGCAGAATTTGATATAGTCTTGTATCCAATCCGATTGCAGAGGTTGGAAGAGGTAGGGATTACCTGGTCAGCACTTGAGTGGTTTTCCTCATTTTGTAGACAATCACAGCTTTCGAGTAGCAAAAGTCCATTCTTCTCAGCCACCCGTCATCTGAAATGCGGCGCTCCACAAGGCTCCTCCGTGAGTCCAACGCTGGTTAATCAGCTTTAGGAATCAACTTAAAACCCAACTATTTGACGAAGACCTCACAGTCGAGCCCAACCTACCTAGCACTGGGAAGCCCGCCGGTAGCCATGCGCTTAATTCCCCTTGAATTGAAAGGTTCTTTCAGGGTTAATGCCTGAAGGTCACTGACAAACCTGAGTGAGGTGATGGCAACGAGAAATTCCACCTTCCAAGAGAAGAACTGAAGGAGGTAAACGTGGAGGGGCTCAAAAGGAGGGGCCATGAGTTGGGCGAGTACAATGTTGAGATTACACGAGGGTGCTGGTGGGACCTGGGGAGGAATGACCCTTTTGAGACAGTCCATGAAAGCTTTAATGACCGGTATCCTGAAGAGAGAGATGTGTTGCCTATTCTGAAGGTAGGCAGCCACGGCGGCCAAGTGTAGGCGTATGGAGGAAAAGGCTAGACCAGAAACCTGAAAATAAAGTAAGTAACAGATAATGTCCAGTACTGCGGCTTTCAAAGGATTAATTTCTTGAGTGACCGTGGTACAGATATCTTTCCCACTTGGCTGCATGGCATGTGCAGGTGTTAGGTCTGCCGCTTTCTTGAGAATACTCATACATACAGCTGGAAGATTAAGGTACATTTTTCTGCTTTTGTGACAGGTCTTTCTGTGGGAACCGCCATCTGCGAAAGTAAAGGAGAAGGGCAACCTGCTGAGGAGGTCAGCAAAATCGATGTCCGTCCTCGGAGAATTCTCTGCCAGTACATGGATTTTGTGGCGGAGAGCTAAACACCAAATGCTCTGGGATAGCGGAGACAGTTGTGGAGACCGTGTCACCCCTTGTTTCTGACGGTAATACATGGCTGCCATATTGTCCATCCGGACAAGAACAACCTTGAATATCAGGTGAGGCAGGAAGGCCTTTGCCACTAGGTGAATGGCTCGAAGTTCTAGGTAGTTGATTTGGAGGCCCTGGTGTTTGGCTTCCCACTGACCCCGGACCGTCAGATCTTGTAAATGTGCACCACAACCCGTAACAGAGGCGTCCTTTGTAACAATCCTCTGTGGAACTGGTTCGAGGAAAGGCTGGTCCTGCAACAGGTTGTTGGTATTCCACCATTGCAGAGAACGACAAGTACAACAGCTGATCAACACTATATATTCCCAATTCCACCACTACAGAGAGCGACAAGTATGATGGCCGATCAACACTAGATATTCCCAATGACCCTCTGCCCGGGACCACTGCTGTGATAAACATTCCTGCAACGGACGTATGTGAAGTTTGGCATGAGTTACCATGGCAGGCCGTTATGCCTAGGAGGCGCATGACTGTTCTGACTGCGAGTTGTTGATTTGGTTGGAACAGAGGGAGCAGAGTCTGAAAAGAATGGATGCCGGCAAGATTTGGATCGGCTACGCGTACCTCAGAGTTGAGAATAGCCCGTAGGTAGGGTTGGATCTGGAGGGGTTGGAGGTGGGATTTTATAGCGTTGATGGTAAACCCTAAGCAATGAAGTAGGTCTATAGTGACCTGTGTGTGTTCACGGCACTGCTGGCGGGTGGCACTTTTCAGCCAGTCGTCCAGATATGGGAAAACATGGACCGCAAGGCAATTGGTAAACACCGAGGTGCAGTAGTGACCCTAAAGGGGAGCACGCTGAAATGGTAATGCTTTCGGCTGACCACAAACCTGATACACTGGTGATGAGTCAGATGAATTGGTATCTGGAAACGGGCATCCTTCCGGTCGAGCGCAGCCATACACTCGGCTCGCTGGGGAGGTGGACTGACATCATGAAGGATCACCACGTGGAAGGGCTCTGAAAGGATGTATTTGTTTAGGGGCCTGAAGGACCAGTCTTTTTGGGGTTTCAGTGAGTACACTCCCGTGCCTTGCTGATGGGTGGGAACGGGTTCTATAGCCCCCTTGATGAGGAGGGCTTGGACCTCCTCCTTGAGTAGCCTTTGGCGTTCAGGTGACAGTGTGTTTGTGAACTGGAATTGTGGGAGGAGCGAAAATGAGCCCCGGGTAATAACTGTAGGAAGGTGGATATCTGACTATGGTTACCCCCAAATTTTTGCCTAGTGTCTAGCTGGTTTTTCGACTTAGTTGGCCTGAGATCCTGCCATTCAGGACCTCAGCCCATCTGCTCTCTCTTTAAAATGGACTCCATGTACCCTAGGTGCATAACCCATTGGAACTAGATCACCCTGTGAGCCCCTGTACCAGTGTACACTAGGTACCCAGGGCATTGGTGTATCTAAGGCCACCAAGGGCTGAAGCATGTATTATGCCACCCCAGGCTTGGCCTAACAAATTTGACACAACTGGCTGATCACTCAGCTGGGGTAAGTTGGTGTAACCACCTCTTACTTAGGTGTAGTATACCTATACCTAACCTTAAATGGGACACATGTTAACCTATAAGTCACTCCTATGGCAGGCCTTAACAATCCTGAAGGCAGAGTGATTGGTTCCATGTGAGATGGTTCTCTGGCATGAGCTGAGCCTGTCTGCAGTGGTCGGAACAACTTCCTTCGACTGTTTCCAGATATCGTCATACCATATACTCTTAAGTGCATTATGAACCTCGCGGTTAAATGCTATCTTTGGTTTGGCTTTATCAAAACATGTCGAGTAAGGTGTCATACGAATTGGAATACTAACCCCTCACCAATTCTGGCGACGGGGTTAGCATTCTACCCTTCTAGAGGGACACGACATGTACAGTACCTGAAACCCGGGTAAAATCAGACATAGCCTCAGCTCCACAAAATGGATGCTGCCACCACAGACACAAGTCTGCCCTCCTGCTGCTGGGAGTCCTTCCAGCTTGGGAGGTGTGGACAAAGGGTTTCCTGCCAGGGGAGGTGCGTGCACCACCCCAGACAGGATTTTGTGTATTGGTCAGGTAGGGCTTGAAAGAAACCAGACATGCCTGAGGCTCACAAGGAGCCTCGGTGCATATGCCAGTTCAATCCGGTCCTGGGGCACACCAGTCCCGGGCCTGGGGCGAGCTGGACAAAGGATTGGGGGTGTAACCACCCCCCTTCCTGGTCCCACCCTTAGGGAGGGACCTAGCAGGTAGTCCGGCCCCTAGAATCCGCTTAAAGGTAGGAGCTGTGTCCTAAGACTTCAGACATCCTGGAATCAACTTGAAACTAAGAAGAAGACGGGAACTTCGACATTCTGCTGCACAGAAGACTGAAGGAAATCTCCCCTGTGGTCAGGGAGTGACCACCTTGCTAACGCAAGCACCATCCAGCGAATCAACGTCTGCTTTGCCGCCGCCTCCCGCCGGAGCTCGAGCCCAGAGACTGACAAGACCTGGACCTCCAGACCTCTCACCGCCCGATCCACAGTCCCTGAAAAGAGGAGACCCGTGGAGGCACCGAGACACGTGGAGCCAGCCATCTTGAAACGACCACGACAAGCTGCAAGCGCAACAACCGAGGCTCCCTCCAAGTTGTGCTTTGGGATCTGAGAAGCCCAACCCTCGAGCAGCATCTGCACCAAAGGTGAGCCCTCCAGCATCTCCACGATCTGCGTGGGGCCCTTCTGCATTTTGCCACTCGACGCACCTAACCGGTTGCTGGCCCGCTGACTAGTGGCCATCTTGGCGATGAACTTCAAGAACTACACCGCTGGTCTGGTTGCTACAGACTGGCCCTTGCTCCCCTCCAAAGGAGCAATCCCTCTGACCTTGCTGGTCAGAACCATCAGCTTATTTCGTTTTCCACAACAATTGCTTTTGCCAAGGCTTGTTTGCTTCGATCAAGTCGCCGACACCGCCGACAGCGAGAGCCTGTGTGGGACAGCTCGTGAACCGACTCCTGGACGTCGTCGACCTTCAGGGACCACGTGGCTGCAGAGACAAGCTGCACCTTTCTTCCTGTTTGCACTCGACATCGCCTGGTACCCACCTGGTGCCACGCTGGTCACTGGCTAGTGACTGTGAACACTGTCCCCTCTGCTTACAGGTCTTCTACAACTCCGATCCACTCTTGGATCCACCGCATCTCTTCCGGACCGACTGCCTGCAGCATCTTTGTCCACAGGCTCCACTGAACAGATAGAAGAAACCCGACGCACTTCGAGACCTATGCACCCGCTTCCTGTGGGTGAAATAAAGCTGGCACTCCGGTGCCCAAGTGTAGAGTATCATCTCTAGTGTCTGTGTTTCCAATCTTGAGTTCATAGTCCATCCAGAAGATCCTTTTTGCAGTAACTTTGTAACTTTTACGCACCCATTGAAAACCTATGGGAGCCCGCGTGTGACTATTTGCTCTGCACACGCAACCCGTGGACCTCCTGGTCACTAACTGAAGTTAGCTCCTTGTAGGCCCAGCGATTCTAGAGGCCCTAAGCCTTTTCCCTTTTCTGTTCGTGGTACTTATACCACTATTTTAGTATATGGTTTGAGTGGCCACCAGGGCCTATCCATATAAAGTGCAACTTCTGTGTATTCTAACGTATTCTTGTTTAACGATTTGTGCTCCTGTGCTCATAAAGAGTCTAGGGGATACTTTGAGAAATAAATACATATATATTTTCAATATATATCTGTGTGGTGTCCTTTCATTGGTATAAAAGGGGGTTGCATTTGGTAAAACAGCTGGCTTAACACGCTTCACGAGTTTAGCCTCAAAGACTGCTTAGCCTACGCTACCACTAGGGCAGCTAGTCCGAAAAGGTTGACTTACAACCACACCATAAGGGTTGCTTGGCATGGTACAACGTGGTCACTTTAACTAGTGAACATCATATACCAGGCCAACTTCTCACAATAACCATGGTGGATAATATCCGACACCCACTGGTCTGCGGTGACCGTTTGCTATGTGTGAAAGAAGCCTTGTAGGCACCCCAGGTCAGTGTTGTGTGGTTGGTTGGGGGGGGGGAGGGCAAGTCAGGGTTTAAAGGCAGTTGTAGTTCCTTCTGGAGAGCTACCCTTACCTCTGCCTCTAGAATTGTTGCCCCTATGGGACCCTCTAAATTAACCCCTAGGGAGGATTGTTGGCCCTGGGTGCGCTAATAGGATGTGGAGGCTTCGGGGGAGGCAGTCTTCAAGCCTCCACGGTAAGGGTTGCGGCGAATGGAGCCACAGAGAGCGGGTGTTGGAACTGCCATCGCTTCGGTTGTCTCAGTATCTTTTTTCATCTTCTCTAATGCTTGGTCCCCTTGTGGACCAAAGAGATGCTCACCATGAAACGGCACGTTCAGCAGGTTCTGCTGAACTTTGCTGCTTGAAGCCAGAGATATGGAGCCAGGCGTGTCTGCTGCATCTAGAGCACAGCGATGGAGGTGCTGGATATAAGCTTGCCCTCAGAAACTATTTCGGGTCCCCTAGATCTATGCTCCTCTGGGAGGTATCGGAGATTTCGTCCCAGTGGGCACCATCATATCTTGCTAGACGGCCGACAGAATTAGCTATACGCCATTGTTTGGCCGATTGCGCGGCCACTCTTTTCCTTGCTGCATCTAGGCATTTACTTTCCTTTTCTGGGGGCGGGGCATCCCCGCTGGCCTGGGTGTTGGCTCGCTTACGGACAGTAGTGGCCACCTGTGAGTCGGTGGGAGATGACCACGCATATAGATAGGGTCAGAAGGAGAGGCTTTACATTTTCATCCACCCTTGGTATTATAACCGTAGCTTGGAGAAGGTCTTTAAAAATGTCAGGAGAGTGGAGTAGAATGCCCTTGAGCGAGGAGAGGTACTGTGTGGAGCGGAGGAGAGGGTTTTGAAGAGGAAGTCCTCCTCTAACCTTACGAAAGGATGCAGTCCTACCAATGAGTTCCTGATAGGACGTTTGAATCATCCGGAGGGGAGGGGCAGGAAGAATAATTGTAAGGGTCTGTGTCTCCTGGTAGGTTGTGAGACCGGCCTCGTGGCGTGGGCCCTCCCGACCAGCCAGTTACACTACAACCACGCCGAACCTCGTGGACACGGCCTTCCGGCTTCCGTGGACCAACATCCCGAGGGCCGACCAGATCCCCAACCCGCATGCCTGACCGAGGGAGAGCGAAACCCCCCGACCCAGACCAGACCGAGAGGCGCCGACCCTGTCACACCTCTGGTCTCTTCCCTGAGGGAGGTTTCGATCGACCACCAGGCCCCCGGTGAGCGGGCGCCTCGCCTGCTGGGCGTCTGGAGTCCCTCCCAGACACACCTTAACAGATCAAGGGGCCGAGCGCCAGGAAACCCCATGACACCGCCCCCAGGCACCAGACCCCTCTCCGCGAGGACTCCGGACTTCAAAGAGGAGGGGGAGTATAACAAGGGGTGCTGAAGGGACGGGAGGTAGAGAAGACCTGGACTGACGAGAGCCTGCGGACTTGGTCGCGGCTCGATCGCTCCCCGAACAGAAGAACGCTACCCGAACCCTGAACCATCTGAGCCCTGCTGACGCATCTCGGCTCCCCGAACTCTGAACCATCTGAGCCCTGCTGACGCTGTCGCGGCTCCCCGAACTCTGAACCATCTGAGCCCTGCTGACGCTGTCGCGGCTCCCCGAACTCTGAACCATCTGAGCCCTGCTGACGCTGTCGCGGCTCCCCGAACTCTGAACCATCTGAGCCCTGCTGACGCCGTCGCGGCTCCCCGAACTAAGACTCTCCGGTGCCTGCTGAGTGACTCGCGGCCCGCCCCTCCAAGAGAATCGGCAGAGATCGCCGAGAGAAGCAACATCCCCTCAGCTCGAGGATTGAGAGCTGGGCGCCGGATACCTCGCAGAGACACTGATTGAAAGACTGTCCCGCTACCCCTTTTCCCCCCCATCACAAGATCGCTGCCGCTTGTGGCATTAATTCTGCACCTGCCTGCCGGATCATAAAGATCCCTGATAACCATCGATAAAAGCCTATTCTCTTACAACGAATTACTGTGTGGTGTCCCTCTATCCGAAGAAGAAAGTAAGCGTAGCGTGTGCGATCCTAGGTACGAGACCCTTCCAGGAAGGGCCTCCCTGCTCTTGCTCGGCCTAACTCTGGGAAAGGTGGGCCTCAGGGTGGTCAGGAACACATTCCGCAGCCTCCCCGGGGAACGCCTTCCAACATAGGTCTACATCGTAGAAGTCCCATGGGTCACCCTGCGGAGTGTCTAATATGCCATCCTCCCCCCCAAGCCCACCCGTGTCAAAGTGTGGAGACCCCTGAGCTATGAAGTCAAGAGGGTCCCCTGGAGAAGCAGGCGGGGAGGGCAGAGGATGAGGAATAGGGTGAAGGGATGGTTGTGCGTGGGGTACGGGGCTGGTAGCCTTATCCGCTTTCCTGTGTTATGCTGAATTTGGAATGTCCAAGTCCTCCTCAAAGGACAGCTGACGTTTTTGGGGGAGGAGATCAGGGCCCCAAGATCGAGCAAGGATGCAGCATGTGTGGAGGTGGATGACCAGATATTTCTGCCTTGAGTCGAGCTCCTTTTGCAGCTAATGTAGAATTGTCTGATTGCACCAGTGTCGGACTTGCTGGTCAATGCTGAGGTCTTCGGCTCCTAGGGTACTTTCGGTTTCTGTGCCTAGACGGATGTGGTCAGTGCAGACGGTTGGATCGGTGCCAGAGTAGCTGGCGCCAAAATGGTCAGTCTCAAAGGCTTTTTCAGCGCAGAATCAGAGCTGGGCGGGGCATCTAAAGTGGTTTGTCGGTGCCAACCATGGCCCGAAGGCAGTGGTGGTCCGAAAGCTTTTCTCTGGTGCTCAAGAGTAGCTGAGTGCTCTTTGGCTGATGGCTTCTCGGGTTGACGGCAGTGACAAGGGGTACTCATGGACTGCTGGGCTGGTGGAAGGTCCTTGATCTCCAGGTCGGAGCCTGAACTTTCTACAGGCTGAGAAAGCCTCTTCATCTGCAGCCAACGGTTGTGGAAGATGTTCCCCCTCGCTGTCCTTGAGACAGAAAGGTCTGGGGTGTTGTCTCTGCCCCCACGTGACATCGAGACAACGAGCGCAAAGAGTCTTTTTGGCACAGAAGGAGCGGCACGCGGCACAGGCAGCCCTGTTATGATCCGGCAACAGGCGCAGATTATAGACCTAATGAGATCGGTCCAAGGATATTTTGCGTGGTAGGGAGGACAATACCGAAATGGTGTCCGTTCCATCACTGTCGAGGCATAGTGGAGATACACAACTGAGAGATGGGAGTAGGGCACAAAGGATGAGGCCCAGGAGGGATGCAGTCGACCCGGAACCCGCTCGAGGGAAGTAATCAAACAACAACTCGAGATGCAAAGAAAGGGAGAAGCAAGCGAAGTAGATTACCAAGCGAGGAAAGGAACATGTGAACTGAAAAGAGCACCGCAACGGTATCGACCCGAAGCACACATCCGAACCCGGAGTAAAGAAAACAAACTAACACTGAAGTCGATGACCATATGCATAATCACCAAGACGAGGAGTCACAGAACCTCATGACTCGAAAGACATATTTGGAGAAAAACAACTTGCACACATCCGGGCCCAACTCTAGATGGCAGGAGTGTGCACAGAATGTGTATCTACAGCCACACATGCCTCGAACACAGCAATTCAGTGTGTGGGATTTGCTTTATAAATAGTCAATAAATAAAAGGCGGGGCCTTATGCTGTACAGAAGAACTTGCTGTCAGCAACCACTTGCCTCAGCAGGTGCCAAGCCCTACCCGCTCCTGGCCCACCTTATTCTGGGAACTGCTGTACACCGGGTTAGCATAAGGTGTAGCCACCCACTCTGTCCAGACAGTTATCAGGTAACAGCTGCACCCAGGGGTGGTGCACGTGGGCGTGAGTGAGCACACTGCATCTGTGTACACAATCTAAGGTAACAAGGATACATGGGCTTGTGACCCAACCTGGGATCTGCAGTTCACTCCCATCAGGTCACCTTATGCAACCACCTGCAGAGAGAGAGCACACAAGGGTGGCATGTGAGAAGGTGGCCTGATATATGCTGTCCACTAATTATAGTGGGCACCTTGTATCAGTCCAAACAACCCCTTATGGTGAATTGGTTAAAGACAACCTTTATTGAAAGCTATCCTAGTTGTAGGTATGGAGAGCAGCCTTCAGGCTAAGTCTTGAAGGAATGTAAAGCAGCTTGTTTTACCAGTCTATAATCTCTTGAATGACCAAATGAAAGGACAAGCACACCAGGGATATATTTAAAATATATGTATTTAGGATAAAACACACCCCTCTAGTCTCTTTATGAGACAGGAGTTCGAAGTACTTAATTTACAAGTTAGCAATCAACAGTAATAGCACAAATACACGTTTGGGCCCTAGGGGCGTACCAAACCAAATACCAATAAAGTGGTATAAGAACCACGACTGAACTAGACACAAGGCCTAGAGCCTGTAGAATCGCTGGAACCCCAAGGAACCACCCAAGGTAGTGACACAGGGGACCCACGGGGGCCGTGTGCAGTGTGTAAACACAACCACGGGTTCCCATTAGCTTCTATGGGCAATGTCGCGGTTGGAAAATGAAAGATTAGGGACACTTAGAATCGAGTTAGGACCAATCCATTGGGACTTAGGCAGTTCTAGGGCTAGCACCCACGGGAGCACCGGAGTACTCGTGTTACCTCACCCAGGGAAGCCGGGTGCATAGGTGTCTTTTGGTGTCGGGTCGCGTCGTCGATTTTAATGGAAGCTGGCGAAGAAGTGCTGCTGCCGTGAAGAGGAGAAGTGTCAGAAGCGATCCAAGCCTGGATCTAGGATGGAAGGAACCTGAAAGCAGAGGGGACAGAGTCTGAGTCACTTGCCAGTGACCAGGGGCACGATGGACCAATGCCCACAGATGTCGGGTGCTTCAGGTGAGTTGACGGGTGTCTTGACTCTTCAGCCACGAGGTCCAGGAGGCATCAACGAAGTACACGAGCCGGATTAGAGTCTGTTGAGTGCTGCGGTGTCGGCGACCAGAATGGACCCAACAAGCCTTGGCAACGGCAAGTCTTGTGGAAAGAGAAGAAGGACATCGGTGCAGACCAGCAAGGTCGGAGGGACTCACCCAGCGAGGGTAAGTCAGGACACGTCTGGAGCAACCAGGGAAGCCCAAGCAGAAGAGGAGTTGCCTTTGTGGGGACCCACTAGCCAACGGGCTAGCGATCGCGAAGGAGCCTCAAGCGGTCGCACTGGAACCCGGCCCGCGGGTCACTCGTGGAGTGGAGGCCAGAGATCTTCGGTGCAGTCAGTGCTCAATGCTGGGGCTACTCGGAGCCCAAAACAGAACTTCAAGGATAAACAGGAAGTCTATGTACCAGCAATAGTACACAGTGCCCAGGGGTCACGGTTCCTCGTCACCCACGATAGCCAAGGGCCTCAGCTTTGCTGTTCACTCAGGGTAGCCTCGGGGAAGTCAGGAAATCCACCTCTGGTGATGCAGAGACTTTGGCGTCCAACGGGAGCTTTGGAATTGCAGACCGGTCAGTTGCTTCTTTGGTGCCTGCCAAGCAGGGGAGTCACTCCTTGACCCTAAGGGAGATCTCTTCAGTCTTCTAGTCAGGATAGAACGTCGAAGGTCCAGGATGTACGTTGCAGAGTTTCGTCCAGGGTAATCTAAAGTCGCAAGGACTGGGTTCCCATACTTATACTAATTTTGGGGGTTGGACATACTCTAGGGACCCAACTATGGGAGGGTTTGGAAAGAGAGGTGGTTACACCCATTTCCTTTGTCCAGTTTCGCGACAGACCAGGGGCAGGTAGCCCCTGCAACCGGTTTGAACTGGACTATGCACAGGGACACCAAGTGTGCCCCCAGTGTAGGACTTGAAAGCACTAGAGAGTGCTCCCGCCCAGCCCCAATACACATCTGCCTGTCTGGGGAGGTGGTTACACCTCCCTGGGACAGGAAACCTATTGTCCAGGCCTCCCCTGCCAGAGTTT
Organism: Triturus cristatus; assembly: GCF_964204655.1. Taxonomy (NCBI): domain Eukaryota; kingdom Metazoa; phylum Chordata; class Amphibia; order Caudata; family Salamandridae; genus Triturus; species Triturus cristatus. The sequence goes on along the minus strand of NC_140594.1, from coordinate 1,183,840,301 downwards.
CGGTCAGCAGCAGGAGCCCAGACCTGTGTCTGTGGCAGAGGCATCCAGTTTGCGATGCCAGGGCTGGTTAAAGTCCTACCGGGTTAGACCAGTGTGAACACGTCTCTCCCTCTAGAAGGGTGGAATGCTACCCCCGCCGCCAGAACTGGCAGGGGGGTAGTATTCCAAAGCGTTTGACACCAAACACAACATGTTTCCGTGCAGCCATCCCAAAGTTAGCATTCACCGCAAGGTTATAATGCACTTAAGAGTATATGGTCAGGCTGCACCACAAACAGCATCAGAGGAGGTACTCCGAACGCTGCAGAGGGGCTCTGCTCATGCAGGGGCACCCTCTCACATAAAAACCAAGCACTCTGCCTTCAGGATTGTTAAGGCCTGCCATAGGAGTGACTTATAGGGTTTATATGTGTGTTCAATGGTAGTGATATAGGTAGCCTATACCACTGTAAGGGGTGCAAGCACACCCTTACCCAGGCTGCAATAGCAGACCTGTGGTGTCATTTTGGAGTGCTTCCCAGGGGTGGCATAATATATGCTGCAGCCCCTGGTAGGCGTCTGAGGTACCTATGCCCTAGGTACATAGTATACCATATACTAGGAGCTTATAAGGGACTCCAGAATCCAATTAGATATGTACCTAATGTACATGGAAACCATTTTAGAGAGAAAGCAGCTAGGCTGGGGTCCTGATTAGCAGGGCCACAGCCAGACTAAGGTCGAAAAACAGTGAAACACCAGCAAAAAGTGGGGGTACCCATGTGAAGCAGATCCTACTCTCCTACATGGCAGACATGTGCACAGTCAAACGTGACAGGTGATCCAGGTCACATGCTGTGCCCACCCACAGGAACACAGCGCTAAGACATCCACAAAGATGACCAACGCTGCATGCATGAAGACAGTGGAGGGAGGACGGGACGGGAACACACATTTACACATTCACCTGTTTTGTAAAGTGCTCAGTTGTCACCTCCAGCCACATCAGAGCAGATATCATATACATTGAATTCCTATACAGAATAAACAAACCAGTACCCAGTCGCTTAGCTCCGTCTCTAGGGGCTCGGGTACTGCCGCTTCGGAGATGACCCCATGCAGTATTTCATAGCTATCAATAGTGCGGGTGGCAGCTATTCCTTTGCATGGCTGCGTGCTTGATCACGTCACGGTCACAATTATTTGCACTATCACCTGAATGACTGACCGCATGTCCTTGCATAACCTCCTTAAAACATATGGCACAGCAGACTCCATGTCAGTCTGTGACAGGCACATGCACACCAGACTGCCTTGAAAACTACATACAAGCTGCATGGAAACTGCATGATAAACAGGAGACATTTTAACTCAATTTGCATGACAAACATATCTAACATTATTAAGTATCCCATGAAATAGCGCGCGACCCGTCTGTGCTTCCGCACCTTTAAAGGATAGAAAGTTATATATAAAAGCCAAAGTTCCGAATACTGCCAAGTATCTCGTATAAATCAAGACAAACAACAATTTGAATCTCCATATGAGGAAACGCACGATAAATGTGCACGTGATGCAGATTGCAAATGCATGAGACGGCATGAGGAAAGTATGACACACTGCAACCCTGATCCATAACTAAACCACGAACTACTCCCAAGGAGGAGCATGCTAGCCACCCGCCAAGCACCTCAGAGCCTCGTCTGCTGTAGTAAACGCTATATAGAAATCATACCATCCCAAAGCAGACAATAAATTAACTGAGCTGAGTAACTAACTCCTGGAAGGAGTTACTTATATAATCTGTAGTTCACATGTTTGATTCAAGGTGGGACTGACCACCCTTTTATCCTTTGAGGTCTATAAAAGAAGTGTCATTAAATAAAGATAACACATTTTACTGAAGTGCCGAGTGTGCATTTGTATTATGGAACGAACCATAAAATGGCGGAAGACCCAATACTTGTTTTTAGGTCAAGCTTCACTGCCAGAAATGAGCTCAAGATATGATACGGAAGGGGCGGCAGAGCGCCCCAGGAAGCTTGTAGCTCTGAATTAGCATTAAAAGTTTGTGTTTTTGCACAATAAAAGTGCGACTGCTAAGGGCAGCCGCTCGATAGAATATGTAAGGGCGTGTACATTAACAAAAAGGCACTATGGGATATATGAGATTTAAGTGACAATCCTATAAGACAAGGCAGAAAAGCAAAGCGTGCCGTCCACCCGCAAACTGAGAAAGCTAGGCCAAGCCGGTGCATCAAAGGGGGATTTGGGGGTTGTGTTCAAATCACCTTTGCGGGGCATCAATGAAGGCAGGTCACAAACACACATTAAGCGGAATAAAAGGTGACCTGGCCGCTCTGGAATGAAACGACTGTCGACGGCATACCTGCCCCACGGTGGACACGGGTTATTCTTTCGGTGTGATGGACACTGCACTTATGTCTTTCAAAATCTGACTGCAAGCATAGGAGGTGGGCTTTAAAGGCCCTTGGGGCCCGGGGCCCTAGCAATGAATGAATTCATGGGTTCTTTATGGAAGGCAATGGCGCTTCTCTGGACTTTATTGGAGCCAAAGATAAGAAAAGCCGGACAGCTCCGCTCTGGAGACATAAAGAGGCCCTTTCACTCCGGTCACTATTGCCAAACGCGGACTGATTTCTGAAAGAACTTGTGGAGGTGAGAAGCCCATAAACATGCACAAAGGTTACAGGGAGACAAGTATATGCCTGAAGTTAAAACCATCGCAGAGACTCGTGAAAGCGTTAACATGATAACCTTTAAAATGTGCTAAAATATTTGCTTTACTAATGGGAAAACGCCCTTTTAAAAAAATGTACCAAGCAACGTTTGTTTTCAAATATTGTCACTTTGAGTCTCTTAAAGGCTCCAATACCTCTTACTTCGTTGAAGAAAGCGACACGTGGATTTATAAACGGTTTCCAGTAGTTCTTTACAGATTCCGTGTGTGATAATATATCGTTTTTTAGTTTTGTGTAGCGCGGACACATTTGGGAGGGTATTTCACAGCACTAATAAAAGCAGAGAGAAAAACACGATCACTAATTTTAGAGATCAATGAAGGAAAGATTCGCTCGTTCCTTCTGCCACGTTATTAGATGAAATATTTATTTTGCAATGTTTGTACAGCTCCAACTCATTACTATGAATGCGTCACTTACACTGCATTAATTAACTCTCAACTTTGACCTTTGGAGTGGCACTGGCAGTGCCCAGCTGTGCAGCGCGTGCACCTTTCCAGAACTCTCACCCAGAGCGACCCTTTGCTCTCCTGATGATGGGAGTTTCAGAAATAAATCCAGCCATATTCAAATGTGTGTAAATGTTGCCACCTACCGGACACTACTGGGACTTCACCAGAGCTTAAGTACACGCCGTAAAGTCCATGCAGTGTCACCTGTATCTTCTATGCAGCCAGTACCATGGCCCTGCTGTGCCCACTGGCTGCCTCCTCCCTCAGTCCTACCAACCACCAGCAGGGCAATATCTCTGCTACAGACATAGAAGAGTTCACCGACTTATGGCAACCATGTGAAGCGTCACCATTTACAGTGGCGGCTAGCAATACGAAAATATGGGGGCGTGATGGCGCAAAACTCACCATAAATGCATCCCTTCCGATGTGGCACTTCTCTCCCGGCGGGACCCTAGTGGCCACGAGCAGGAAAGGAAAGGACTTCCTTCCTGCTCAATGGAGCACAAATCCAACCAATCCTGGAGCTGCATGTTTTCAGCATGAGAGCAGCTCCAGGATTGGTTGGTACAGGCTAACCCAGTGCACATTTTGAGGCTGGGGTACTGTGCCAGCAATCCCCCAGCTGTTTCACAGCGCTGGCATTGCTGGGTCTACAATGCGCACGTAAGGCCGTCAGGCGCCAGACAGCTGGCCAATCCGACCTGCACACTGCTAGAGGCAGCAGTAGTCCTGCAATCACAGGATTCACCACCACCTCCTGCTGCCCTCACACTCCGGCTGTACACAGCGTAAGCCAGTGCCAAATTAAAAAGGCATTGCCATGTCATTTTATTTATTTTTGTTTACCTGCTGTGCTTGCAGAAGGTAGGGCGGCGCTTCTCCGACCTTTAGGAGGAACTGACCCTGGTCACAAGTACACCCAGGGCTCGCTTCTCTTCTGCATAAGCAACAAGAGACGGGCCTCGTAGCAGAGAGTCCTTACTGCTAAAAATCCCAGAACAAAACAAAGCAAGCTTCATATCAGTCCCTCAACCACCCAGACACCTTCGCTCAGTCGTTCTCCTATTAACACGCATCCCGCGCATTCACAGAAGCAGGACGGGGTGTCGATCCATCTCTTACATCGCTCCTAAAGCTTGGAACTACCTTCCACTACATATCAAAGCCCCCTCCTGTCTTCTCCACAAGAAGCTGAAGACCTGGCTCTTGAGGTAACTCCTCACCCCATTCCTAGGGCTCGCCTCACACACCTGCACAGCGCCAACATGCCCTCACAGGTGTTAACGCCACACACAGATACACATAACAACAGTACATTCCAACTGCAGTGACCAACATCGGGAACATCTTAAGTCTCTGAACTTGTTCTTTTAAACTCATTCTGGGCCTTACAGAAACCCTAAAAGAGGACTCAGTCACAGCCACTGGAATTATGCGATCGGACATCCGCGGAGAGTTTAACATATTTATAGCTGTGCCGCATTGACCACATAATCCACCATCTGCTGCATTATCTGCAGTATTAACACAAACATTTTTTGCAAGCTGAAACGGTTAAAAAGTCACTAAGGAAGCAACAGCGCGTGTTACCGCGCAGTGGAAGGCCTTTTGCAAAGCTGGACTGGTCACCTTTCTGTTGCTTATTGTTATATTTGGATGTTCAACCGGTACTAATTAAGACTGCTTTTAACTAACGTGTGTTGCGCTGTGTCACGGACAGTTTTGGTGACACGAGAGCGCGCTTTGTGATCTCTGTACTGTACTGTCTGTGGGGCTTTTAATGGGGTTGGGAGAATTTGTAACGAATTGTATTGGATTTGGAAGCGTTCTAGTTTAAAGAACTGCAACAGACTTTTAAAAATTTGCACTTACCCGCACTTTAAAACTTGACCCACTCTCGCGCTTGCGAGGGATAGAGCACTGGTAACGTCCGGTTGAGAGGTATTTTTCCTCACTTCCGGGTGCCACCTTGGCGCCGCCATCTTTGTTGACGCTCTAGCGGTTCATACTGACACAGCTGACCCTCTATTTAGGAGGGGCCATGCAAGCGCGCAGTCCTAAGACTGCTTTTAACTAACATGTGTTCCGCTGTGTCACGGACTGTTTTGGTGACACGAGAGCGCACTTTGTGATCTCTGTACTGTACTGTCTGTGGGGCTTTTAATGGGGTTGGGAGAATTTGTAACGAATTGTATTGGATTTGGAAGCGTTCTAGTTTAAAGAACTGCAACAGACTTTTAAAAATTTGCACTTACCCGCACTTTAAAACTTGACCCACTCTCGCGCTTGCGAGGGATAGAGCACTGGTAACGTCCGGTTGAGAGGTATTTTTCCTCACTTCCAAGTGCCACCTTAGCGCCGCCATCTTTGTTGACGCTCTAGCGGTTCATACTGACACAGCTGACCCTCTATTTAGGAGGGGCCATGCAAGCGCGCAGCGCGCGCGCGCGCCGTTGGCGCGCCGGAAGCGCGCCAGAGGCAAGCCCGTCTGCGCCTGTCCGCGCCTCGGTCGCACCCAGCATCAGCCAAGATGCTAGAACCGGGGTAAGTCCAGTGAAATACACTAGGGAGCAACTACTAGCCATAAGGAACAAGGTCAGTGGGGGGAAGAAAGTTACTGTGACGCCACAGTCCAGCCTGGTCCTTGAGTGTGGCTTGATTAACTGCCGCTCCTTAGCAAAACATCATCAGGAAGTCTCGAATATGGTGGAAGATCTGCACTTAGATGTGTTATTCCTCACGGAGACGTGGTGTAGTGATGACTCCGCGGGTTTGCCTGCCCGGAGGGCTATAAGATCTTCCACAAGCCCAGAGCTACTGGACGGGGGGGAGGGGTCGGGGTGATGTTTAAGGACACGTGGGGCTTCGCCCCATTCAAGGTTGATGAGGTGGCGGGCATCGAGTTACTAGGATTCTCCCTACAAGAACAGAGAGGGAGGCTCCTTACAGGGATGGTTAGCTACAGACCCCCAAGTTCCAACACACAGTACCAAACGCTCCTGGATGTCATTGCGGCTCAGTCGCTGACTCACTCAAGAATGCTGCTTCGGGGAGGAGCCAAGATGGCGACCGGGACGGCAGCGTAGACTCCCGGCTCCGTGAACCTCCGCATCCCGCACGGATATCCTGCACGAGATCCTCAACCTGTGCTACGCGGTTGTGTTTCTGAAGGAGAGTGGCACCCGACTGTGTGACTCTGAGGTTTCTGGCTGCGGTATCGCCGGAGAAACGAGCATTTGAACTTTGCGGCCTGTGCGGCCCTGGAGCCGGGACCTCGAGTGGACGCCGTGGCCGGGTGGCAGTTCAACAACAGCGGCCTGTTGTGACTGGGCGGAGGCGGTCCACCGGAGCGGTGCCAAACTCGGCCTACATTTCGTCGTGGTCGTTTCTACTGTCAAGTGTAGCGGTCCGGGTGCATGCCCGTGGGTGCAATTCTCAGATCCTCCGGTGGCTGCCCCTGCCTTTGATGGTGAGCTGCCCGGCTGCCGCCCGTATCCTGCCCTGATCCTTGCGGGCCGCCCCCGGCTTTTTACGGGAGCGGGTCCGTAGTGGGGACGACTGTTGCCCGTGACCACGCAACGGATAACTTTTCGCCTGCCCCCGGAACCCGGTCACCAGCGACATGGCCATCGGGACGCTTGTCCCAGGGTCCCGGCCCCGGTGGGGGTCGGGCGTACTTGGCGGCCATCTTGTTGCGATGAAGCCTACCATCCTGTCCGCTGGGTCGTAGCGGGATTGTGAGAGTGCGACTTTTGGGAGTGTGGCGGCGCGATCGCAGAGAGCTGTGCTGGGGTACGGCGACCTCCTCGAGGCCCTTGGTGCTCTTCACTCCTCCTTGATTCATGGTGTCGGGGTCTTGGGGAGTAAGCTCGACGGTGTGGCGTCGGCGTTGGGGCAAAGGCGGCCCGCCTGTCCGCACGTACATAGGGCCTACCCACACTGCGCACAGGGGGACACTTTGGCGGCCACCCCTGAGGTTAGTGCACGGCTGGACTCTCAGGCCAGTATGCTACAGTGTGTTCGTCCAGCTGAGGGCCTGATCTGTCCCGGAGGCGTCGGACCTGAGTGGGGTGTGGTAGCCTCGTCCCGTACGTGCCCTCCTGCGACCCAGGGACAACTCCAGCAACTATTGTCTGCTTTGGCTGCTTCTGTCTTCCTGGACCTTGAGTGCAGTGCATATCCTGGGGCAGCACTGGGAAGCCTGTTTCTCCACGCTGCAGACTGTGTTGATGCTCAGAGACTTCCACCCCACCTGTGTGCGTCGCTTCTCGGACGTTTTTGGACAATTCTCTACCCTGGAACGTTGGATATGGTGCTGGGTCGAGGGGTAGGCATGGGCAGAATTCCAAAGAGTGGTCAGGGATAAGGCTGATCCTTCAGGGGTGGTCATCTAGTGGACGGGCGGGCTCAGGGGTTGCGTGCTCTCCTGGCATAGCTAACAGCATAATAGGTGCATAGTGCTCCCCATCTTGTTTTGAGAAGATCGCTTTTGTGCTGTTTATTGTCCACTTTGGGGGAAACTTACCGTGCGGGAGGGAGAAGCCGGGGGTATGTTTTGAAGGCCCTCCTCCAGTTTATTAATACTTTCTCCACCCCCCCGTCTGGTGGGGTTCTTTTCCTACTTCTTTTTCCCTCTTCTCCTATATTTCGGGTCTGGTTCCAGGGCGACAGGCACGCTGCTGGGGGGGGGGGCCGTACTCATCTGCAGAGGTGCAGGGTGGGGGGTTGGGGGAGGGGATTCTTTCGTCTTTTATCTCTTTTTCCATGGCCTCCTTTTTCTTCTCTGATTCTTTTTGTTTTTTCTTTTTCTGGGATCGGTGTGATACACCTCCTTTGCTATGACTCGTTGCCGCTCCATGTGTACCACAATTTCCGGGGTGCTCTCCGGGAGTTCTGGCGGGGGACTGCAGGCGCAACTGCTTATGATACTCTTCCTCATCCTGATGTTCTTGTGTTTGCGCCATTGACCTAATAGATTGCTGTAAATCGTTTACTTCTATTACTCTGCGTACCTGTAATTGCTGTTTGAAAATTGTCTGGCACCTGATCCTTCTGCCTTGTTTCATTATAAAACGAAAACCTTTTTCTCCTGGTGCCCTACCTACGCTGTTCACAGTATTAGCATCACGATTCTGCTCCCCGATGTGCTGCCTGTGTTTATACTTGCCTGTTTTTGCTCTGATTGCTTAGCGGCCGGCCCCGGGGGGTTGTAGGCCCATACTTGTTCTCTATTGAACTGTCAATAAAGGTTTTCAAAAAAAAAAAAAAAAATGCTGCTTCTGGGGGATTTCAATATGTGGGAGAATGGTACCTTAGACGGCCACCTAAGAGATCTCAGGGAAACCTGTGAGAGTTTTAGCCTGCATCAGTTGGTCCAGCAACCTACCCATCAAGGAGGGCACATTCTGGATCTCCCGTTTGCTGATCTCAATGAAACTGAGGTGGTTAACATTCTACCTCAGACCTGGACCGACCATTCGTTGATCCAGTTTCGGATCTGTATACCTGACGGAAAAAACAACTAGACTGCCTCCTGTCACATATCGTATGGGAAGAGATTGGGCAAAACTCGTGAGGAGCAGGGCTGAGCCACTTTTTCACAATTTGCCGCCTTTTGATCCTCATGAGTCAGTGGCTGTGAATTACCGTCTGTACCAGAATTACATCCTTGATGTATTAGATCAGCATGTACCTCTGAAACGCCTGAGGGCCAGATTAAAACATTCTGCACCGTGGTACACTGAAGAGCTGAGTATCATACGTAGATCCTGTCGACAGGCAGAAAGGAAATGGCGCAGGCATTATGCTGAGCATGATAAAGTGGCCCTTAAAAAGGTACAAGCTCAGTATAAAGAGTTGATGGCTAAGGCTAAGGCGTACTTTTTCATCAACTCCATTCTCTGAGCACCAAACAGCACCAGAGCCCTTTTTAAGATCATTAGAAACCTCTCTAATCCCACTAGTGTGGGAAATAAAGTGGTCGCGTCACAGGCGCTATGCGATAAAATCGCCTCTCATTTTGAGGAGAAAATCGCAAAAATTGTAGGGGGGCTAAATATGTGCGACCCCTCCCCTCTAAATGATAATGGACACACGTCCCCGGAAGAACTAGGGATGATAACCTCACTGGAGCACTTTATACCACTCACTAATGAGCTGTTTAACAACTGTGCACAGAATGCGAGGTCAGGGTCTCCATTAGACCCCCTACCCAATAAGATCTGGAAAGAACATGCTTCGGCTTTGCTCCCTCGGCTGTGGCAGATATGCTGCCAATCTTTGGAGGAAGGGGTGGTGCCCGAAACGTGGAAGCTGGCAGTAGTTAGTCCACTATTAAAGAAGCCCTCTCTGGACCCAGGAGATCCTGCTAGTTTTAGACCCATCTCTCTGCTGCCTTTTCCTATAAAAATTATAGAAAAGGTAGTGAGTAGATCTCTCTCTGGGTATCTGGAGGAGTTCCATCTCCTGGACAAGAGCCAGTTTGGCTTTAGACCAGGTCACGGAACGGAGACAGCTCTGGTCACGGTGCTGGATAACCTTCGGATGCGGGCGGACAGAGGCCTTTCGTCAGTACTGGTCCTCTTAGACATGTCAGCCACATTCGAAAACGGGTAACCACCGCATTCTGTTGAACAGACTGGAGCATCTGGGAGTGAAGGGATGTGCCTTGAGATGGATACAATCGTATCTCACAGGGAGACAACAGGTGGTTTCTCTGCCCCATTTTACCTCCAGTAGGACCCTGGTGGAACATGGGGTCCCCCAGGGATCGGCCATCAGCCCCATCCTTTTCAACATTTATCTGCAGCCATTAATTCCTATTATCAAAGCGTACGGGATCGATCTTATTAACTACGCGGACGATACCCAACTAGTGTTCTCACTGGAGGGAAAAGGCGCTTTGACTATGGATGACTTCCAGAATTGTATGTGTCAGACCTCGGACTGGCTCAGGGCCAACTCACTGCAATTCAACGGAGGCAAGACTGAGGTGATATACTGCCCCCCGGCAGGAGTAAGAGACTTGCCTTTCGATCTTAGAATGGCCCCAGAAGTGGAACCCATTGTCCCTGTGACAACGGTGCGGAACCTGGGGGTCATGTTTGACAACGACCTTCAAATGGCTTCTCAAGCTAAAAAAACAGTGGGGGTGTGCTGTGCTCTCATGAAAGCCCTACGGCAGATTCTACCTCTCCTGCCTGTGGAGAAAAGACCTTTGGTGGTCCGTAGTATCATCCTGAGTAGGCTGGACTACTGCAACTCTCTGTATCTAGGAGCTCCTCTTTACATCTACCAGAGTCTGCAGAGGGTCCAGTCTATGGCAGCCAAACTGGCGCTGAATAGGAAACGTGGTTCCTCAACCACGTTGGCGCTTCAAGAGCTTCACTGGCTCCCTATGAGGGAAAGGGTTAAGTTTAAATCCCTGTGCATCGTCTACAGAGCGGCACACGGTCTTGGCCCTATCTCTCTACAAGAGAAAATATCCTGGTACAAACCTCAAAGGACTCTCCGTTCATCAAATGCCTTCTTGCTAAACACTGGTAGGTTCAAGAAGGCCAGGATGGGAGGTAGGGCCTTTAGTACAGTGGCCCCGCGACTTTGGAATGAACTTCCCCTGAATATTAGACAGGCCAACTCCTTGATGGATTTCAGGCGAAGTTTGAAGACTTGGCTCTTTCCTAGGGAGGGGCACATGGCCTCTTAATTCTCCATCCCTTGATCGGCATCGGCTTCTCTATCTCTCCTCTTTTCTTCCGTCTCTGATGCTACACACTTTGTTGGTTTAGAAGTTTCTCTCCACCACAGTCCGAGCGCCAAGATACCCTTTGGGTGATAGCTGCGCGATATAAGCACAAAATACAAATACAAATACTAATTGAGTGCGATTAATGGCCACAGAGTGTTACCAAGTTTATAAACAATGAAACAAAGTAATACTATTACAAAATGTGGCACATTATGCCGCATAGTTTACCTTTTCCTGCCACATAATTTACTCAACCCTACTGCATAATCTGACCCTTTCCTGCCGCATAATTCCAGTGGTCCTGCTCATAGTCCATTACAAGGTGTTCTAAATTTACGGAGGAAGTGAGTAGTCTGGTGACACATTTCTCAATAAAGTTCTGCAACCACAGTAGGTTGCCGACCGGTCTCCTTGTGTTTGCTTTGTTCGCCCTAAGTTGGCAGGGTATGCCCAGACATAGGTCCCTTGCTCATTTTGCCACTGGATTCAAGCAAGCCTGGCTGAAGAGGGTCGTTAACCTGAAACCGGTCCTAGGATGCTTTTTTCCGGTCCAGGGAAGACATGGCTTGGCTGTTCGGGCTGGACTGTTCCCATGAGGCACAGGGTCAAGACTGATTTGCATATGCTGTGTCTGAAATGGGGTGGCAAAGTGAGCTAAAGAAGGATGATGGATTCAACCCAGATCTGTGACTGGGAGTGAGTGTTTGAAAAGTTTCAGCGCTCCGTCCATCATCTCCTTGTGTTTGCATTGTTCGCCCTAAGTTGGCAGGGTATGCCCAGACGTCGGTCCCTTGCTCACTTTGCCACTGGATTCAAGCTAGCCTGGCTGATGAGGGCTGTTAGCCCAAAACTGGTCCCAGGATGCTTGTTTCCAGTTCAGGGAAGACCTAGCTTGGCAGTTCGGGCTGGACTGTTCCCATGAGGCACAGGGTCAAGACTGATTTGCATGTAGCTGTATCTGAACTGGGGTGGCAAAGTGAGCTAAAGAACGATGATGGATTCAACCCAGATCCGTGACTGGTGGTGAGAGTCTGAAAAGTTTCTGCGCTCTGTCCATCATCACCTTGTGTTTGCTTTGACCGGTCTGAAGTCAGCATGGAGAATCGGTCAATATCAGCTTTTTTCGGAAAAAGGGTTCAGGACAATTTTTAGTAGGCAAAGGAAAGCTCCCTGGTTAAGGAAAGTATTTACCACGGAGCACAAGAGCTACCCCAAGATATGTGGACTTTCCCTAATGAAGCTTGAAAAACCGTTGTCCAGAACATCATTGGTGGGTTGGAGCAGTGTTAGCAGCTAGGGTAGTCCTTCAAAGGAAAGGTGACCAGTTGTTACTGGACCTAGGAAGGAATCTTTCAATGGGGGGGTGCGAATAAAGAGAAGTCTCCTGTCTGATCGACATGAAATAGGAGACATATTAACTGCATGAGGTGACAGATGGGCGCAGTACGGTAACGGTGAACTGATTTTTAGCAATGAGTACATAGTCTACAGGGACTGGAGAAGGATAAGGTTACCCTGTAAGCATAGGTTTGTGGCATGTAGTGCTGTAGATTCACATGCTCTGCATATTTCTGCCATCTAGTGTTGGGAGCAGACATTTGCAACTTGTTTTTGTACGAAGAAAGTTTTTCGAGAGATGGGAAGCACTATGACACCATCCTTAGTCGGGAAGTGGTGAGGGAACACTGTATGGGGTATTGTGAAAGGGAGTTCGCTAATAAGGAGCATTTCTGGCTTAGTTTGGATGCGTTTCACTACCCACCGGGCAATGCCGGTTTTGGAAATAGCCTGGCCCTTGTAGGGTTGGTCAAAGAATACGAATAACTGCTCAGTTTTCAGGAACGGCATGGTGCTATCGATGTGAGCCCATCTGACACCTAGGGTGCAAATGACTCGCTGCTACAGAGTCTGGTTGGGCGGAAAACAACCGAGAGCTCTATAGTTTGGTCGAGGTGGAAAGGGGGAGGGATTTTAGGTTGATTCTGAGCACGACGCTGTCCTTATGGGCCTTAATGAAGTGTCCTTGTAGCGTGAGGGCCTGCAGCCCACTAATGCATCTGAGAGAAGTTATGGCCACGAGGAAATCTGCTTTCCAGGAGAGATGCCGGAGAGAGCAAGAGTGAAGGACTCAAATGTGTGTCTCACGAGCCTGGTAAGGGCCACACTGAGATTTCACACAAGGCAGAGGGGACTCTGGGAGGGAGGGTCCTTTTGAAGCCGTCTATGAAGATCTTAACAACAGGGATGTGAAAAAGAGAGGCAAGCTCCCTGCATAGCGTGTAAGCGGCTATCGCTGCCTGAGGACGGCTCATCGAAGTGTATGAGAAGCCTGATGGGAATGGGGTCTAGGAAATGTTCACCAAACTAGACCTTCCCAGTGACCCTGCACTGGTGACCACTGAGCCAAAGGCCTTCTTACAACGGATTCATATGGAGCCGGGCGTGAGGTACTATGTCGATATAGGAGGCTATTAGTCGTAGCAGGCACATGAGAGCTCTGACTGTGAGCGGACGACTGGGCTGGAAAAGAGGTAAGAGCTGCTGGAATGCAAACCCCCTCTGTGGGCTGTGGTGGCCTTCGGCTGTGACCACGTTGAGTACAGACCTTAGGAAGGGCTGGATTTGGAGGGTTTCCAGGTGGAATTTGGTGGCATTTATTGTGAACACTAGGCTGTGGAGTAGGGAGATGGCAGCCTGTGTATGTGCTAGACCCCTGCGCTTGCCTGAGATCTTGATCAGCCAATCGTCGAGTTGGGGGAAAAGTGGATGTCTTGCCCCCTCCTTAAATGCAGACACCACTGCTAGGCACTTTGTGAAAACCCTTGGGCCAGTGGTGACCCCGAAAGGACGTACTTTGGTAATGACAGCGAAGGCAGCGCAGTTCGGTGGGATGGGTGGGGATGTGAAACGCGGCATCTTGAGGTCAAGCACCACCATGGGATTGCCTTGTTGGAGCAGGGGGGGGGGGGGGGCGATATCCTGTAGGACTGTCCTGTGGAAATGTTGTGAGAGGAGATAGCCATTGAGGGACTGAGGTCCGGGAATGGCCTGAGGGAGCTGTTCTTGGGGATGAGGGTTGGTAAGTCTGAACCCTTTCTGAGGATCCCTCTGGAGGCTGTGGTGGAGGCACTGAAGGTGCAGGAAAGAGGCCTTGAGGAGGTGGTGGGGGTGAAACATAGAACAGAGGACTGTTGCCTCAGTCCATAGGATTTTGGGCCTGAGAGCATGAGAAGTCTCTCATGCGGGATCCTCTTGAAAGCTTCCTAGTAAGGGGATGAATGAAGTCTCTTCTGTCTCACATCCAACTCCTTTTGCAGTCTTTGTCGGATCAGCTGCTAGAAATCGTCAGAGCCAGTCATTGAGTGAGTTTTTGACATTGATGACAGCCTCAGAGTCGAAGATGTCTTTGGCGCCGGTGTCAAAGGGGCCTTCGACTGGAGGTGAGACGTCTGCAGGATCTTGGGTGTCCAATTTATCATTCTGGAGGCATTCTCCCCAAAGAATTTAAAGTCAAGGGGCATGAGGGCTGAAGTGTGTGAAAGAAAATGTGGGAACATGTTGAGTCTCGGAGCCCTGCCAGTACACGTCCGAACCCAATGGCAGAAAAACACAATCTAACATGGAGTCAGGGCCACTTACATTGCCAACTAAGGGTGGAGTCACAGTGCATCCTGTGACTTGCAAACCTTTCTTCAAACAAAAATAAGTTGCAAATGTCCGAGCTTAACATGAGTATGCAGAGGAGTTTCTACAGCAATACATGCTATTAACATATTTGTTTGGTCTTGGATGTGACGTCTCTGTTCTATTTCTGCACGAGGGCAAGAAGAACAACTGGGTCTGCTCTATTTCCAGGAAACAGGGAAGGTAGCAGGTCTCTCGGCTCCTATTCCACGGTGAGGGGATGGGTGGAGGCCTCTCTGATCTTTTCTTTAGGGTGTAGGGTATATCTCTGTTCTATTCCTACAAGAAGGAAATGAGCTTAGTGTGGTTGCTCTTTTTCCAGGGAGTCGGAAGGGTGTAGCTCTCTCTGCTCCGGGGAGACCAGCAAGATGCATTTCTCTGAGCTCCTGCTATAGCGATACAGGAAGGAGGGCGGCTTCCATTTAGATTAGCCCAGCCATGTAGTAAAGGCAAACAAAGAAATACCACTTTAAACAAGCAGGAGAGAACACGCTCACAGAGTGGCGCTGTCGGTTGTTAAAATATTAACAGTGGATCATATAGTATATAAGTTTAAACAGAGTTGAAACATTCGAGCACTTTACAACACAATAAAAGTATAAATGGAAAATGTGCTGACTTGGACATCGCACAGTTAAACACCAGGGAGTAAGGATCAGCCTTTCCAAACACTCGGGCAGCCTAGGCGCTTTGAAGGGTACCCCCGAAGCATGCACACAAGAGAGGGAGCAACAGAGAGGTAACGCACTCTACTCAGAGCCTTTGTCATCACAGGTGGAACAACTGTGACATCCAGAGGGGCACTTTCTTAATAAAGGAATCTCTGTGGTGTTACGCGTCTAAGGCCTCTCCCACAGCTCAGCGAGACAATCCCCAGATAGCGTCTGTTCACCTCTACGCCACGTAGAAGGGAAGGAAGACACCTCTATGCACCTCTCATCCAGTGACAATGGAAGCTGCACCTTTACGTATCCATGGATAGAATGTGTCTCTATGCATCCGTATTCCAGTCAGAAGTAGTGTAACTCTAGATGCCGTTACATCAGAAAAACTGGAAGGACCACCGTTATTGGGGATATGGAATGGGAGTCCGGCTGAAGGAAGGCTTCTATGCATCCTATTTCCACCAGGAGTACAACAGGGGCGCTGTCCAGCATGAAGATCGACAGGAACTTACTTTAATATGCACGTATGTCCGCGAGGGTGGAAAGATGGCACCTCTATATTCCTCTGTTTCAGGGAGACACTTTGCGTCTGTGGCAGGGAGTGCATAAGAAGGGCCCCTCCTCTGTGTATGCACCTGTCCAACAGTGTGGAAGGAGGCATCTCTATGTGTCCCTGTGTCAAACAGTGTGGAAGGAAGGCACCTGTATGTGCACCTGTGGCAGGAATTGTGGAACAAACATACCTCCATATGCCCAGTGCCAGGGACTTTGCGAGGAAGGCACCTCTGTGTGCCCTGCATGTGGAAGGAGGGCACCTCTTTGTGCCCTGTGAGGGGGAGTGTGGAAGGAGGGCATCTCTATGTGCCCTGTGAGGGTAGTGTGAAAGGAGGGCACCTCTATGTGCCCTGTGTCTGGAGTGTGGGAGGAGGGTACGTCTATGTGCCCTGTGAGGGGAGTGTGGAAGGAGGGCACCTCTATATGCCCTGTGTCTGGGAGGAGGGTACGTCTATGTGCCCTGTGGGTGGAGTGTGGAAGGAGGGCACCTCTATGTGCCCTGTGAGGGTAGTGTGAAAGGAGGGCACCTCTATGTGCCCTGTGTCTGGAGTGTGGGAGGAGGGTACGTCTATGTGCCCTGTGAGGGGAGTGTGGAAGGAGGGCATCTCTATGTGCCCTGTGAGGGTAGTGTGAAAGGAGGGCACCTCTATGTGCCCTGTGTCTGGAGTGTGGGAGGAGGGTACGTCTATGTGCCCTGTGAGGGGAGTGTGGAAGGAGGGCACCTCTATATGCCCTGTGTCTGGGAGGAGGGTACGTCTATGTGCCCTGTGGGTGGAGTGTGGAAGGAGGGCACCTCTATGTGCCCTGTGTGGGGATGTGTGGAAGGAGGGCACCTCTATGTGCCCTGTGTGGGGATGTGTGGAAGGAGGGCACCTCTATGTGCCCTGTGTGGGGATGTGTGGAAGGAGGGCACCTCTATGTGCCCTGTGTCTGGAGTGTGGGAGGAGGGTACGTCTATGTGCCCTGTGAGGGGAGTGTGGAAGGAGGGCACCTCTATATGCCCTGTGTCTGGGAGGAGGGTACGTCTATGTGCCCTGTGGGTGGAGTGTGGAAGGAGGGCACCTCTATGTGCCCTGTGTCTGGATCGTGGAAGGAGGGCACCTCTGTGTGCCCTGTGTCTGGAGTGTGGGAGGAGGGTACGTCTATGTGCCCTGTGAGGGGAGTGTGGAAGGAGGGCACCTCTATATGCCCTGTGTCTGGGAGGAGGGTACGTCTATGTGCCCTGTGAGGGGGAGTGTGGAAGGAGGGCCCCTCTTTGTGCTCTGTGTGCGGAGTGTGAAAGGAAGGCACCTCTGTGTGCCCTGTGTCTGGAGTGTGGGAGGAGGGTACGTCTATGTGTCCTGTGGGTGGAGTGTGGAAGTAGGGTATGTCTATGTGCCCTGCGTCTGGATCGTGGAAGGAGGGCACCTCTGTGTGCCCTGTGTCTGGAGTGTGGGAGGAGGGTACGTCTATGTGCCCTGTGGGTGGAGTGTGGAAGGAGGGCCTCTCTGCATGCGTCTATGTCAATCAGTAGACGGAGGGCACCGTATCATGCATTGTGGGGAGAGGATGTGGTCTGACGGCTAGATTGCAGACTTTGGTGCTGGAAACCAAGGTTCGAGCCTCGGGGTCGCGTCCACATCCTGTGATTCTGGGCAAATCACAATCTCCCCGTGCCTGAATGTGTCCTTGTGTAACGTAACCGGTGCTCATGTAAAGCGCTCCAATACCTTCGGGTCGAGTTCGCACTATATAAATCTGCATTTAAAAAAAAAAAAAATTGTGGAAGAAGGGCACCTCGAAGTGCACCTGTGTCGGAGGGTGGGTGGAGTGTAAATCTACATGCACCTGTGTCAAACACTGTGAATGGGGGGTACCAGCAGCAAACCTCAGTTCACCCTTATGACTGGAGAGTGGGGGGCGCAGGTCAAGGAGGGGGGAGATTACAATGAGGGACCTCTCCAAGATGGCTGTCAAAGCATCGCTAACCGAGAGAGGAGGCAGAGAAACAAAGGCAGTAGCTCTGAGGAAAACCGGAAGGACCGAGGATGTCTCTTCCGCAGTGAGGTTCAAGAGGGACTGGGAGAAAGGGGGCTGCGCTTGTGAAAGGAAGAGGAGGAGCATGCCACTCTACAGGACCAGGAGCCAATCAGAAGAACCCCGAGGGAGGAAGACAAACGTAGGAGCACCAGGAGGACCACAGGCCAAGCCCACCGGAAGTGAGAACCACCAAAGCGAATACTGAGAGAGCGCGCACGTGGACACAGTCAGGAGTGCAAGAAACACTCGCCCAGGATCATGAAGCGAGACAGGCGGCAACAGTAAACCCTAGGCTACTGAGTACAGCTGTTTGAGGGAGAGAAGAGCAGGCTTCCCTGATGCCAGGGACGGGACCGTGGCCTAAAGCAAGCGGCACAAACTTCTGCTTTGCACCTTTTCAGTCAGCGGCCCTAGAAAGGAGAACGCATGTACAGACTCACAAGTGACGTGGGATTCACGATGTATTGATTGAGGTGAAAAACACAAAAGAAGGTGCTCTGGTAATAGGGAAACTGGAGCAAAAGAATCAGACCGGGGTCTCTAATACCCAGATATTTCTGATCTGTTTGAGGGAATTCAGTATTTCTGCTGAAGCTGCCAGCTGACTAACGTGACAAGCCTGGGGTGAGGGGGAAGCGGGAATAACATCAGGGGCAAATGCAAGGAAGTTTCGGAAGGAAAATCGACCAACTCGGAATAAGTCATCATTTGAAGGTAACTTTTCTTGGTGCTGCGCTTCTGGCTCGCTGTTACTCTGGTGTCAGAAGTGGGAGTGATGGAACATCAACAGGACATGACACTAAAACCTGGGACACAAGAGGGCAATCAGAAGGGCACTTTGAGTACTGTACCTGCCCTCAATGATGGTGATGACGTCATCCATCTGGATATGAAGCTTGTCGGGCTCCTCGAAGTCCTGCAGCGCCCTCATGTCTGTCGGCTGCGCCTGGGGCAGGGAGAACAAAGATTCGAACTGAGAAAGAGGCTAAAATATCAGCAGGCACCGTAACTTTGTGGAGAGGGGGCATTAACTCTCCATTACTGCCTTCCATCACTCATGCACCTGTTGCCATCGCCAGCCCTCAGGGGTGCGATTCAGCATTTCATACTCAATCATGAGTTAGAACTAAATTATCGCAGTGATATCTGCCTAGAAGTGAAATATTTAATGTGACAATCCAGGTGACTTGGTATCAATGTATAATGTTGCCATATTTACTACTTTTTCAACTGCTCTAAATGACTTGCAAGTGTAACTCTTAAATGGCAAAAAAAGAACAATTGATGGACAGAATCCTGCACAATGTCATACATTCACCCCAGTGCAGAGATCTGGGCCAAAATCCGTTGTTTTTAGGCTCACCATGCCATTCCAGTTTGAACCCAGTCATATGCAAATCAGTCTTGACCCTGCTCCCAATGGGAACTGTCCAGCCCGAACTGCCAGGCCAGGTCCTCCCTGGACTGGAAACAAGCATCCCAGGACCGGTTTCTGGGTGACACCCCATATCAGCCAGGATAGCTTGAATCCAGTGGCATGGAGAGCAACTCTTAAATGGCACCATCTGCTGCCCAGCACTGCATACCTCACACTGAAGGAAGGCAGGAGGGACTCAAATGCAACACCTCTATAAATAGAGGTACATAAGTTCTCCCTCATCAAAAGGTGGAAACATTGAGCTGTGCTAAGGGATGCATCAACCGTGTGTTCCCCTCCAACTCTGCACCCTGTTCAGATCTCAGCCCTCCTCGCACAAATGAAAGAACCAGGCAAGGAGAGGGTTGCTGGTACTATAGAGGAGTCTATGAATGTGGGTACCATTGAGACTACCGGGGAGTACCTATTGCTTAACCTTACATCCAGCTCCTCTCTACTTCCAACTTCCGGGTATAAATTATGAAGCAGAAAATGGCTATAGGACGAGGAAACCTGAGATCACCTCAAACATTACACACAAGCACTGCCTAACTAAAGTGAGCATGAACTCTTCAACTGTTGAACAAAAAATGGAACCTCCCCACCGAAAGCAAACAGAACGGGCTCTCATACCTGCCAGCCCCGCACCCCACCACACTTACCTCCACCAGGAAGTCGCGCAGGGCCAGGAACGTGGGGCGGTCCTCGGGCTTGTGGGCCCAGCACTGCAGCATCACATTGTAAATGTCCTGAGGGCAGTCCTCGGGC
This sequence comes from Triturus cristatus, assembly GCF_964204655.1. Lineage (NCBI taxonomy): Eukaryota > Metazoa > Chordata > Amphibia > Caudata > Salamandridae > Triturus > Triturus cristatus. The sequence goes on along the minus strand of NC_140594.1, from coordinate 1,183,820,250 downwards.
CGCGGCAAGCGCTCTCCCTCCTTGTCGATTTTGTGAAGAATCTAAACAGAATTAGTACAAGAAATTACTTTTATGTAAAATGTGTAAGAGTTTTGTGGCCGGATATTACTGCGAATAGAAGGCAGTAGCCCACAGCGCTTTGCATCAGCTTCAGAAGGCGGAGTCCGCTTACCAGCCTTTCAACCTCAGCTTGCCAGCATTTTAACCGATAGTTTGCAGCTAAACACAAATAAATGCAGTGGGCAATGTTAATGAACTTGCTTTTGTTGCTTGTGTACGTTCCATTTTTCTCCCTCTCTCTCCCTCTTCACCTCCAAAGCTGCTCTCATCCCAGGCATCACTAATGGGCCCTGTGTGTTTAAAAGCCCCACCCCACCTCTCTCGGACTGTACTGAAAGAAGAGGGTGTTCATTAGATAATGTAAAAAGATGTGGGAGGCGGTGCTTGGATACAAGAGGGATCAGGCACCGCAGCCTGGAAATCCTCCTTTATGTGTGTTTTCCCAAAGGTTATTGGCTGTGCTTTGTAGGTTTGAGAACGGTCGTAAGTCACCGGCATCGCACTCGCTGCACCCCCCTTGCACTGCTCCCTCCACCTGCCCTCGCTGCAGCCCCCTTGCACTGCTCCCTCCACCTGCCCTCGCTGCAGCCCCCCTTGCACTGCTCCCTCCACCTGCCCTCGCTGCACCCCCCTTGCACTGCTCCCTCCACCTGCCCTCGCTGCAGCCCCCCTTGCACTGCTCCCTCCACCTGCCCTCGCTGCACCCCCCTTGCACTGCTCCCTCCACCTGCCCTCGCTGCAGCCCCCCTTGCACTGCTCCCTCCACCTGCCCTCGCTGCAGCCCCCTTGCACTGCTCCCTCCACCTGCCCTCGCTGCAGCCCCCTTGCACTGCTCCCTCCACCTGCCCTCGCTGCAGCTAGGGAAAGGGAAAGACAAATGCATCTGCCGGGTTTGGATTCACAGCATTTTCAAAGGAGAAGGAAAGTCTCTGTGTTCATGTTCTCAGGATGAAGTCAGTTCTGGCAGTGGCCTTCAAGAAGGAAGGGGGTGATGGAAGGGACTGCATCCTTCCATTAAAGAGATTTCCCTCACCCTACCCTAAACTACAAGAGTCAAGGACAGGAGGACACATAAAAGCGTGTTAGTGGAAGCATCACAGATAAGCATGGAACACGGGAATTTACTCCAGGAATTTCCAAAAGGTGAAACCTGAAAGAGGACACAACCGGGCCACAGACGCACACGCATATGTATGTGTCATTGGCCTGCGAATGGGAGGGGGTGCTGGATCCTTAGAATGGCACCGTGAGCGCAGCCACACATGCGTTTACGAGAGTGGGAGGCGTGGGCTGACCACAGTCAACACAGCAAGCAAAGGCACCACCACCTGGCAAAACATGAGCCAAGTTCACACACTACACCCTCCCTGCCAAAGAAGTTCTGAAAAAAACCCTTGTCACTCCTTGGACAATGCGGCGGGTCAAGGTCCTCAGTCTCGAAGGCCACTGAACGGTCACGGAGCACAGACATTGAGTCAGGTCATCCCAAATAGTCAACAAGGCCATTCCCATCTCCGAGTGGAGAATAAATCCTGACTGACCAGGATCCAAGGGCTGGTGGCCTCCTTGAGTTCCAGTATTTACGCATTCACTGGACTCAAGAGCATCTCAGATCTCAGCAATCGGACAAAAGTTACAGAGCTCCAGATGTTCAAGCAGCGCCCAATTAGCAGATAACGTATTTAATACTTTTTCAAAGCAGCAAGATAACCCTCTCATGTTAACACTCCAATTCTATGTTACTCTTTGTTGTGAGTAGATTACAATGCCACATTCATGCAGAAGAAGGGGGTGCATGCTCTTACAGCCCCCTTGACATGACCCAGCTCCCTTTACAAACCTGGCTGCCGTTCAGGCCGACCCAAGGCTCCTGGCCGTAGGTGCACATCTCCCAGAGCGTCACTCCAAACATCCATGTGTCGCTGGCATGTGAGAAGGTGCGGGTCTTCAGGCTCTCAGGGGCACACCTGCCAGCGGAGAAGATAAGTGGAAAACAATAAACTCGTGTCCTTCTCCGAGCCCCAGGACTTCATGCTGTCCTAACCTTAAGTCATGTCTGTCAGTTCAACAAATCGACAGAGGCAGTGGCATCTTAAGAATTGTAAAGGTTCCTGTCCAGAGAGCCTTTGAGTTGTCATGATGCCAAACAATGCTGAATACAAGTTAAAATGTCAGAAATAAAAATCACACAAACACAGCTGAAATCTGTCTTGTCCAGTTGCCCAAAAATCCTTAAGATGACCATGGAGAGAAGGAGAGAATAGAAAGACAGAGAGAGAGAGTCAGAGGTAGAGGCAGGCAGAGAGAAATGTACAACACCAGGCCAGCCCGAGCCAAAATCCTGTCACTTGTAACAACACCAGGCCAGCCCGAGCCAAAATCCTGTCACTTGTAACACCAGGCCAGCCCGAGCCAAAATCCTGTCACTTGTAACCACACCAGGGCAGCCCGAGCCAAAATCCTGTCACTTGTAACACCAGGCCAGCCCGAGCCAAAATCCTGTCACTTGTAACAACACCAGGCCAGCCCGAGCCAAAATCCTGTCACTTGTAACAACACCAGGCCAGCCCGAGCCAAAATCCTGTCACTTGTAACCACACCAGGGCAGCCCGAGCCAAAATCCTGTCACTTGTAACCACACCAGGCCAGCCCGAGCCAAAATCCTGTCACTTGTAACACCACCAGGCCAGCCCGAGCCAAAATCCTGTCACTTGTAACACCACCAGGCCAGCCCGAGCCAAAATCCTGTCACTTGTAACCACACCAGGGCAGCCCGAGCCAAAATCCTGTCACTTGTAACACCAGGCCAGCCCGAGCCAAAATCCTGTCACTTGTAACAACACCAGGCCAGCCCGAGCCAAAATCCTGTCACTTGTAACCACACCAGGCCAGCCCGAGCCAAAATCCTGTCACTTGTAACAACACCAGGCCAGCCCGAGCCAAAATCCTGTCACTTGTAACCACACCAGGGCAGCCCGAGCCAAAATCCTGTCACTTGTAACCACACCAGGCCAGCCCGAGCCAAAATCCTGTCACTTGTAACAACACCAGGCCAGCCCGAGCCAAAATCCTGTCACTTGTAACCACACCAGGGCAGCCCGAGCCAAAATCCTGTCCCTTGTAACCACACCAGGCCAGCCCGAGCCAAAATCCTGTCACTTGTAACACCACCAGGCCAGCCCGAGCCAAAATCCTGTCACTTGTAACACCACCAGGCCAGCCCGAGCCAAAATCCTGTCACTTGTAACAACACCAGGCCAGCCCGAGCCAAAATCCTGTCACTTGTAACCACACCAGGCCAGCCCGAGCCAAAATCCTGTCACTTGTAACACCAGGCCAGCCCGAGCCAAAATCCTGTCACTTGTAACACCAGGCCAGCCCGAGCCAAAATCCTGTCACTTGTAACCACACCAGGGCAGCCCGAGCCAAAATCCTGTCACTTGTAACACCAGGCCAGCCCGAGCCAAAATCCTGTCACTTGTAACCACACCAGGGCAGCCCGAGCCAAAATCCTGTCACTTGTAACACCACCAGGCCAGCCCGAGCCAAAATCCTGTCACTTGTAACCACACCAGGGCAGCCCGAGCCAAAATCCTGTCACTTGTAACACCACCAGGCCAGCCCGAGCCAAAATCCTGTCACTTGTAACAACACCAGGCCAGCCCGAGCCAAAATCCTGTCACTTGTAACCACACCAGGCCAGCCCGAGCCAAAATCCTGTCACTTGTAACAACACCGGGGCAGCCCGAGCCAAAATCCTGTCACTTGTAACACCAGGCCAGCCCGAGCCAAAATCATGTCACTTGTAACACCAGGCCAGCCTGAGCCAAAATCATGTCAATTATAACCACACCAGGCTAGCTCGAATCAATGTCCCGTCACTTGTGACAACCCCAGGTCAGCTTGAACTAATGTCCCATCACTTGTAACCACACCAGGCTAGCCCGAGCCAAAATCCTGTCACTTAAAAAAACTCCAGGCCAGCTCGAACCAATGTCCCGTCACTTGTAACCACACCAGGCCAGGTCGAACCAATGCCCCATCACTTGTAACCACACCAGGCTAGCCCGAGCCAAAATCCTGTCACTTAAAAAAACTCCAGGCCAGCTCGAACCAATGTCCCATCACTTGTAACTACACCAGGCCAGGTCGAACCAATGCCCCATCACTTGTAACCACACCAGGCTAGCCCGAGCCAAAATCCTGTCACTTAAAAAAAACTCCAGGCCAGCTCGAACCAATGTCCCATCACTTGTAACTACACCAGGCCAGGTCAAACCAATTCCCCATCACTTGTAACCACACCAGGCTAGCCCGAGCCAAAATCCTGTCACTTAAAAAAACTCCAGGCCAGCTCAAACCAATGTCCCGTCACTTGTAACCACACCAGGCTAGCTCAAACCAATGTCCCGTCACTTGTGACTACACCAGGTCAGCTCAAACCAATGTGACATCACTTGTAACAATATCAGGCTGGCTCAAACCAATGTACTGTCACTTGTGACAACACTAGGCCAGCTCAATCCAATGTCCCGTCACTTGTGACAACACCAGGCTAGCTCGATCCAATGTGCTGTCACTTGTAACAACACAAGGCCAGCTCGGAGACCTAAACAAGCTAGCTCTGAAATTTGTAGTGGCAATGCATGCAGAGCGGCTCCAATATTTTCTATCATGCCGGTCCTAATCACTGATCCAAACTAACAAATGTTCCTAGGGAGTAATACCTTCCATAACAAATTCAATATGTGAACGTGTTACTGATGGCTCTTTGTAACTCTACCTTTCCAAGCTTGGCTTGCCTGCAGAGGACAGGCAGAGGGGCAGGAGACGCGAGTCATCTGTAGCAATAGGGTGGAAATGAAAGATGAGAAGGGGCGGGGAGAAAAAGATAAAGTAGAGGGAGACGGGTATTGGAAAATCGAAGGTGCGGGAGAAACCAAAAACAGAACTGTAGGCGACAGATGGAGAAATGGCTTTGGCAGGAGCCAGAGAAAGGGTTTATAAACATGCCAACAAGTGACAAGAACAGTTCAACAGGAAAGAAAAATTGCCAGTGATGCTATATGTGCCCATAAGAGGTAGCTCGTGGCATCATATGAAGCAAGAGTTGAAATACCATGCTGTGGGTATACAAACCTCTTAAACAGAAGGGTGCCACTAATGAAGTTCTGTCATTCATAGTTTCTACAGGGTCTCCAACACAACAACTACTTTTTGATATACTGGTAAAGGAGTTGCCCCGCAGAGCTCCCTTCCTTGGAGGTCTCAAAACATGCACTGGTTGGCATTATTCCATAAGGGAGAGCGCACCGGAGCATAATAACGGGCAGTGGGTAAGAAAAGCAGCAGGGGGCCTTTACCAACATGAGTAAAGTACACAAAAGAAGTGATGGATGGAATGCTTGAATTATTGAAGTGATCGCAGACAATATGCATATCACTGGTTCCAAACTGAAGTGGTATGGTGCGCCAAATAACGATGGACTGGAATGCGGCCTGAGAAATCACATGGGGCTGAGATTAATCAAAGTATTCCATCCATCACATTTTTTATACTTTAGTGTATCGCTGTGAGAGGGATGGGAATGCCCAGACGTGGGTCCTAGGCACACTGTCACTGGAACCAAGCTATTGCTGGCTGAGCAGCCCTAACTAGGGTGAAACCAGTCCGAGGTTGCTTGTGTTCTGGTTCAGTGAGGGCCTGGCCGGCTGGGCTGGACTGTTGCCGTTGGAGAAGGGTCAGACTGATTTGCATATGGCTGGGTCCAAACTGAGGTGGCGTGGTGTGGAAAATAACAATGGACTTGGATGCAGCCAGAGTAATTTGCAGTTGCTGAGATAAATACATTTATTTAAACCATCACTTGTTTGCATCCTTTAGTGTGTCACCCTAAGTGAGACGGGTATGTTCAGATCTGGGTCCCGTGCACACTGTGTCACTGGAACCAAGCTATACCTGGCTGATGAGCTCTAACTAGGGTGAAAAGAGTCTTGGGTTGATGTGTTCTGGTTCAGGGAGGACCTGGCCTGGCAGTTCAGGCTGGGCTGCTCCTATTACAACACGGTAGAAACTGATATGCATATAGCGGTGTCCAAACTGAGGTGGCAAGGTGTAAAAAAATGATGGAATGGATGCCACCACAAATAATTTCACAGTGGCTGAGATTATGCCATCCATCACTTTTTAATATACTTTAGTGTGTCACTCTAAGATGGACGGGTATGCCCAGACAGAGCTTCCATGCACACTGGGTCACTGGAACCAAGCTATGCCTGGCTGAAGAGGCCTAAGTAGGGTGACACCAGTCCAGGTTTGCTTATGTTACGGTTTACGGAGGACCTGGCTTGGCAGTTCGGTCTGGACTATTCCGATTGGGGTAGGGTCAAGACTGATTTGCATATGGCTGGATCCACACTGATGTGGCATGGTGTGCAGAATAACGATAGACTGGGATGCGGCCCTGAGTAATTACCAGTGGCTAAGATAAATTTAAGCATTCCATCCATCACTTTTTTGTATACTTTAGTTTACCCACATGAGATCTTGAAAGGTTTTGGAGGTCTGAAGAAAGAGAGGACTTTGTAATTATCTACCTAGGAATAAGTATAAGAAGACAAAAACACTAGAAAGGCAGGTGGGCTAAGATGCAAAGATGGCGGCACCCAAAAGGCAAAAAAAGCGAGAGCATAATCGCAGAACGAGGGCTTTTTAGCTCCAGGTAGACAAAAAAATACCTCTTCCTCTGCCTCTATTAATTCAGCATGAAATAAGGCCTTGGAAAGCAGGCACTGGTTCTATACATAAAAACTACAGCAGCGGTGTATTTTAAATCTAACAAGAGTTAGATCATGCAAGTGAGGCAGATAATCCACTGAAAGAAAATGTGAGCCTCACCATGCGAAGGGGACTTTGCGGTGCTCTTGCATGACGTAGTGGTCGTCGTTCTTCGGCAGCGCCCTCATCAGACCGAAGTCGCCGATCTTCACCAGGTCGTTGGCAGCCAGCAGGATGTTGCGGGCAGCCAAGTCTCGGTGGATGAACCGCTTGGACTCCAGGTAGGCCATCCCGTTGGCGATCTGGATGGCGTAGTGGCAGAGGGTGGAGATGAGGAAGTAGTTCTGGTTCTTCCGCAGTCGGTCCAGGAGGGAGCCAAGAGGGGCAAGCTCCGTTACCTAGGGGATAGAATAGAGGGATGCTTAAAAGAACCTAACTCCAGGGATGGATGGACGTATCCGGTAACTAACAGGTGAATACAATAACAAAGGCTTATTCGCTCTAGAAAATCTGTTAGTTCTCTTGTCGTCTCACAGAGAGGATGACAACTTAATGTTTCTGTGGTATCTTCATGTCTTTGCCATACATACTTTCCTTAGTTCTATGTCCCCTGCTGTTCAGCCATTGTGACTGTAAGGTAATACAATGATGATGTGTGCATGGTTTGAGTGAGTATCAGTTTGAGTGCGTGTGCTGAGCAGCAAGGATGCTGCTCCCAGTGGGGCCTTCCCGCTTCCTTACTACCATCTTTACCTGTAACCCGAGACCCCTACCCAGAGAATAAACCTTACCCTGTTTTACCTGTATTACTGGCATACCCTGAATCTTCATTTACCAGTGTCTCTGGTGTGGTAATAGAATTACCTTCATCTGAACCAAGAAATACTGACATGTGTCATTCCCATATATTTCTGAACCTGTGCCATGACAACCCTAGGGCATTCTTCACTCTTTGACCCTTTTTTTCCAGACGAGAGAGAACCTGAAAGGGTGCCACAAACTGTGGCTCAAGTGCACGAATGTGCACCTTAGGTTGGCAGGAGACTCTTTCTTTATGAACGTGTACTTTATCTGTATCTATGAATGTTCCTGACTCTCAGGGCTCCATCATCGGCCTAAGATTTCTGGCACTTGGATCTCTTGGCTCTGGGCGGGTCCGTAATCTCACCTTTCTCTGGAAATGTTATGCCGGCTGCAGAAACGGAAAATGATTCCCCACCCCTTCCACTGAAAACCTGAATCATGGCTCCTCAAACATGTTTTAACCCATCTAAATCTGTCAAAGATAAGTTGCTGCCTAAGTATTGGAGCATCCCACGAGGTGTTGCCACTTTCATATCTAATTTCACCAGGCTTTCAAGTTAGAAGCCATATTTATTGAAGCTTTTTTTTCCAGCACTCCCGGTCACCATGGCCATTCAGAGCGTTAAGCGAATCAAAGAATTTAGAGATAAGGGAGCAACAAGTCACGTCAGACGTTCTTCAGCTGAACTACTGGATGAAGGAGCCACGGTGGGAAAAATAACGATGGACTGGGATGCAGTCCGAGTATTTACCAGTGGCTCAGTTTATTTCAAGCATTACATCGATCACTTTTTCGTATACTTTAGTGTGTCGCCCTCAGTGGTATGGGGATGCCCAGACGTGGGTCCGGTGCACACCGTAATTGGAACCAAGCTGTATCCGGCTGATGTGCCTTAAGTAGCGTGACACCTGGTCTAGGTTGCAGTTCTGGAGGACCTGGCTTGGCAGTTTGGGCTGGACTGTTCCCATGGGGCACAGGGTCAAGACTGATTTGCTTAAGGCTGGGTCAAAACTGAGGTGGAATGGTGAGTAAAAGAATTTTGGGTTGGGGTGCTACCCCGAGCTCTTGCCAGTGGTTCGACTTATTGCAAGCAGCCTCCCATCACCTATTGTGTGTTTTATGTCCAGCCCCAAGTGGCATGGGTATGCCCAGACGTGGGTCCCGTGCTGACTGTGTCACTGGAATCAACCTGTACTTGCCAGTTGAGCCCATATCTAGGGCGAAACCGGTCCCGAGTTGCTTGTATCCCGATTCAGGAAGGACCTGGCTTGGCATTTCAGGCTGGACTTTCCCATGAGGACTAGGTCAAGACTGATTTGTATATGGCCGGGTCCAAACTGAGGGGGCATGGTGTGCAAAATAACGATGGACTGGGATGCGGACCGAGTAATTACCAGCGGCTGAGATTATTTCAAGCATTCCATCGATCACTGTTTTGTATACTTCAGTGTGACTCGTGGATGGGGACAGTACTTATCAAGAGCTCACCCGAATAACGCTGTTTTGAGGCATTTCCTGGATTAAAGATAATTTCATAAATCACTGAACTGTAGACTAAATGTTCCAGAGCCTGGGGTGTGGGACCCCTGCATACCTGCCCTCATACCGGTCTTCTGAAGGTGGATGTTGGATCGTAACGAATGAGGCCGACCATACGTTTCTGCTTGTATTATAACCTGGAGCCAGGTATTTTTAAATACCGAGGCCTTTTAGCCAGCAGGCTTTGAGCGTAATATATAGTTTTAAATATAACCTTGCACTTCACTGGAAGCCAACAGAGAAGACTGCAATATCAACTTAATTATGGGGTTAAAGAAACACTACAGATTAGTGCCCTCCCGGCAGGTATCGCTGCACGAGTAGAGGCGTTTCAACCTCTTTGGAAACCAGATGTACAGCATTCTGTCATGTGTTATGTTTAAGCCTGGTGGGCAAAAACCTCTTTATAAGACCAAGTGCACCTGTGATTTAAAGTTCCTAATTAAGAATATGACTTTGCAATAGGTATTAAGTCCACAGGATAACTTGGCGAACTGCAAGCTCTCTCTGTTTTTTACTCTTGCATTTTATTTTTATTTTCTACAGGAAAATGCCTCTAACCTCATCTAAAGTACCTCTTCTACTTTCACATGTATCATGAAAACATTTTCCAGACTTCATATTGAATTCACTAAAGCAGTGGTTCTTAACCTGTGGTCTGCGACACCTACTCACGGGGTCTACAAATGCTTAGAAAATGAAATAATACTACCAGATTACTTAAGTGTATGTAAAAAAAATTGATTGAAAATTGGAAACGTTATAACGATCGGTAAATATGAAGGAATTTGAAATTGGAGGCTAAAAATTAAGTTAGTATCGATTTGTGGAAGCAGCGCAAGTGCATCAAGCAGAACACAGTATGAACGGCAAGCGGCCTCGGTTGAATTCAGAAAAGCTCCAACCGTCCCATGAAAATTTAAATGTAGATTTGTTTTTGTTTGTTTGTGAATTAAATAACCCATTTCCTCATTTGTGTATTTGTTTGGTGATGCTTGTTTCTGCATTTTTGTGTACGTTTTGTGGTTCAAATCATCAAAATTGCACAGGCTGGGGTCCCCAGATTCCAATATAGACTCAGTGGGGCTCCCCAGATTCCAATAATGACTCAGTGGGGTCCTCGGATTTCATTAATGATTAAGTAGAGGTCCTCAGAAGTCAACAGGTTAGGAACCACTGCTCTAAGCCTTACTCAAGAAACCTCACAATCAGATCGCAACATGTGTTGCCATCCACGGTTGCAAAGATCACAGCAGACAAGGTCTAGTCCTGTGTGCCACTCACCAGAAGATGTTGGTCATCTTTTACAATAATGGTCCCTTTTATAAGTGGTCCATACTAAATCCACCACATCTAAGGCAGCATTCGTGGCTGTCTGCAGACATTTGTACCAAGGAGCTGTGCAAGGCAGCCATTGGAGAGTCAGCACATGCCTCCTGCAAACACTTGACAACAGCACTTGAGATACAATGGCTCTTCCTCAGTAAACAGTGAAATAAAAGTGATATATTATGGTGTGGATATGTGTGAACATATAAATCCTTGACCTTGACTTATATGAAGTACCAATGTCCATTGTGATGAAGAGAACTTGCGTAAAGTCACAGGTCGGCTGCCACGGAGAAGACTTAGAAGCCCTGTACATGTTATTAATACCCGGGGACTCGAGCGCCACCTGGCGATAGAGGCGTGTAAGGTCACACCAAGCTGTCCCTGCCTCCTCTTACTCACCATCTTCATGGGGTGTGTGAGGACGACACCGTAGAGCCGGATGAGGTTCATGTGGTCCAGGGAGTGCATGGCATTGACTTCGCAGATAAAGTCGTCTAGGGCGTCCGGCTGGGTCAGCACGTCCGACTTCAGACACTTCACAGCCACGTCGATCTAAAGTGAGTGGGAAGAAGGGACAGATTAACAGACGCAGGGCTGCAGCTTCCACATACCATGACGGAACTCCGGTTTTGTGATCGAATACAAAGCAATATGCTATTGCTCCATGAGCGGTCTGACCTGAGGGCTTTCTTCCAGTGGCCCCTTGTAGTTACTTCTGGATAACTTCTATCATGGGGACAGTGTTACAAGGAGTCGCACCTGTTCACGCATCTGCAAAGGCGCAAGACCTCGGGATGGGCTATATAAGCTTTAAGGTACTGCGGCCTACTTCAGATGGGGTGAACGCGAGGTATGCCCTCATAGAGAAAAAAGAAACACTACACTCCCTTCTCTCCTCAAATTAGTGACAATATAGAAACAATAACTTGATTTCCTACATCTAAAAAAGACAGGGGGCCCATTTACCCCAAAACGAGAGGTACAGTAATCAATGAAAGAAACCACTTGCCTTGCCAAATAGAATCCAAAACATGTATTAAAATACACAAACGTCAGGCTTCACCTCCCCCAATGAGACGCTCCAGCAGGGCCGAGGATGATGACCCAACATAAAAATATAAACCTATTCCTTCCAAACAGAGTCCTTTGCTCAAGTATGGTACATTCAAGCTCAAGAGGCCATGTTTCATGCTGTACCCTACCATACAGGTGACGGTCACTCATCTCCGCTACTGAATTTCATGCATAGGACTGCACACGAGAACTTCTACCATGCATAAAACATGTTAGCACACATGCCAATGTCTTTGTCAAACCCTCGTTTGAGGTGAAACTAGGGAAAACTTCAATTGAAATATTTTAACACAATATAAGATGCCTATTTTTTTCGCATTACGCCACATACTAAATGCCCAGGTCATCAGTTTGTGGTCGCCCGGTGGGGAACCTGTCCATGCAGAGGTACGCTGCCTTTCCTACAAGCAGGACCATATCTTCCCACAGAGACCAGTGAGAGGACCTTTCCTGAACTGAAGTGCTGTATATTAACTAGGGCACTGCCCCTGTGAGGAAGACCCTGTCCACCCAAGGGCAGAGGTCAATAAAGAGCTCCCATAAAAGCACTGCTGCAGGTTTGCAACACAATGCTTGCACCAGGGCTGGAGTCATCCTACTGTTTCAAGGGGCTTAAGAAGCATCATAGCCACCCCTCTCCCAGGAAGACACCGAGCCCTATCCCCTCCAGCCCAGATGAGGGTGGTGGGGGACCCCAAGAACCCCTATAGGTGTGAACCCTCTATAGAGCTAGGCCCCCACCATACACAAGACAACGACAAAAGCACCACGAGATGTCACCAACCTAAAAACAACCACCGAACAGCCCGGCACACTGACCCCCAGCTCTCACCACCAGCTCTCACCACCATTCTGCCATCTTCCATTTAAAGCAAAACGCTAAATCATGGGAAGTAAATGAGCAACCATGCGGCTGAGCCCAATTAGTTAAAAAATTTAAAAAATCAAACAGCACTACAGAGTAGCCATATATGAGCACATTAACATACATGCTAAGCAAAGAGACTGTCTGTCTGCACCACCGACACACGACTAAACCACCCGGATAGGGTGAAGTCGCTAGCAGTCGCCACCACGAAATACTATTACTCACCTCCTTCCCAGATGGGGTACACCACTCCCCACGCCTCACGACCCCGAAGGAGCCATCCCCGAGCTTCTCAAAGAGCGCCAGGTCTTTTTCGCTGATCAGGCACGTCAGCGCCTGCTGTCCCTCTGATGGCGGCGGTGCGGAGGCTTTGCAGAAGGCGGTCTGTGGCGGGGGTGGAAACTCCGACTCTGGACGCTTGCCACTGAACACCTGTATCAGAAGAACATGTCCAGAAAGTCATTCAATGAATCATGTTAGGAGCCTAGTAAACATGGGCTCTTTTCAGGTTGGACTCGATACTGTAAATTAAAATACCCTCTTCCCCTGCCCTAAGAGGCACACCAGCAGAAGCACTGTGTGTGTTACCTCTACATATGTCCAAGCAACATCCCGCTATCCAGAAGGAATTGTGCCATTCCAAGAGTATCTACCTCACTCATTCAGTCTCAAAGAGGGGATTTTAAAAGTCTGGCAAACCTAAAGAAAGTGACACTGCATAGTAACTGAGTCAACTTTAAAAAAACTTAAAACTACTGACGCACCAATGAATTCTGCAAGCTTTTATAACAAAGTTTGGCAGCAAGTTTTTATAAATCCAACCAGGCTTTGAAAACAGGACAAATCCAAAAAGGAACAGATGATGGACGTAATGCAAAAAACAAAAAACAACCACCCCCAGTCACAGATCTGGGTTAAATCCATTGAGGGCTTAAACTAGGGTGGCACAGTGAACAAAAGAACGATGGATTTAATCCAGATCTCTTGACTGGGGGTAAATGCATGATTTATTCAGCATTTCGTCCATTTGTTTGCCTAGCACTTTTCGCCCTAAGCTGGCAGGGTATGCCCAGATGTGGGTCCCTTGCTCACTGTGCCACTGGATTCAAGCAAGCCTGGCTGAAGACGGCTGAAATGCCAGAAACCGGTCCTAGGAAGCTTGTTTCCGGTCAAGGGAAGATATGGCTTGGCAGTTCGGGCTGGACTGTTCCCATGAGGCACAGGGTCAAGACTGATTTGCATATGGCCATGTCTGAACTGGGGTGGCAGAGTGGGCTAAAGAACGGTGATGGATTAAACCCAGATCAGTTGACTGGGGGTGAGTGCTTGCAATGTTCAACACTCTGTGCATCACCCCCTTTGGTTTTGCTTTGTTTGCCCTAAGTTGGCAGGGTATGCCCAGACGTGGGTCCCTTGCTCACTTTGCCACTGGAGTCAAGCTATCCTGGCTGATGACGGCTGATAGCCAGAAACCGGTCCTAGGATGCTTGATTCCGGTCCTGGGAAGACCTGGCTTGGCAGTTCGGGCTGGACTGTTCCCATGAGGCACAGGGTCAAGACTGATTTGCATATGGTCATGTCTGAACTGGGGTGGCAGAGTGGGCTAAAGAACGGTGATGGATCAAACCCAGATCTGTTGACTGGGTGTGAGTGTTTGATTGGTTCTGATGCTCCGTCCATCACCACCCCCTTTTGTACCTCTTTGTTTGCCATAAGTTGGCAGGGTATGCTCAGACGTGAGTCCCTTGTTCACTTTGCTACTGGATTCAAGAAAGCCTGGCTGAAGACGGCTGAAATGCCAGAAACCGGTCCTAGGAAGCTTGTTTCCGGTCCAGGAAAGGCATGGCTTGGCAGTTCGGACTGGACTGTTCCCATGAGGCACAGGGTCAGGAATGATTTGCAAATTGCCAGGTCTGAACTGCGGTGGCGAAGTGAGATAAAGAACGATGGATTTAACCCAGATCTGTGACTGGGGGTGAAAGGCTGAAAAATGACAGCACTCTGTCCATCATCTCCTGGTGTTTGCTTCAATTTTTGGGCAAGGCCAAACCAGAGAAACGGATTTCGGGTCTTCGTCCTCCATTGCATAAATTCTCAGTTACGCTCCTAATACAGTGACTTTTAAAAACACCCATGTCTGGTTTATGGGTTCTGCCATCTTTTATTTAATTTTTTTTATAAACAATCTCGACCCAAGTTTTAGCCGTAATACAGATCTACTAACATTGTAAAATCTATTTTGATTTTTAACAAAAAATGCAGTAATATTCCTGGACAGTGAGAGCGCTCTAGAATTCTACCTCGGCAACTGAGAGCAATATTTTGAATCATACAAATAAAGCATTAAAATAAAGCGGTATTACCTGAACAAGCAGCACACGTCTGCTATGCGACTGGTGCATCATTTTTAAATAAACGCCCGAATACCAGTGAAATTGTACACATATTAGAGAAAATTGACAAGATTAAATTACATCTTATTTTAAAATTACATTTTAGGGGCTCAAGGGTTTGTGAAAAATAACACTTTCTATTTCTGGTCTGATAGGGGTACTTTTGAAAAAAATAATTGCAATATTTGAAAAGCAGAGGTATGAACTTTAGAAAGAGAGCACAAAATCTAAGCTTTCTGCTTATTGCTTTGGCAAAATCAAACTGTCCTCGTGTAATCTGGCGGGCTCTTTTCACAAACAGCTGTTGCAAGGTCCGAGGCATGTGTTACTGTTTAAAGAGCATCCGAGGAAACTGTGCACTCTTCATGAAGCTTGGCAGGCAGCCTGTGTGTGAGAACTGATCTCAGGGCCAAATTCCTGCACAGCAGCCGCGTCTGTGGCAAACTCAGACCACCTATGGCTCGCTGCGAGTTTCTGCAAACAAGAAAGAAAAACACGCTTCAAGGGAACAAGTCCGAGACACAGCGTTCAAGAGGAGCGCGGTGTTAGGTCTGGCCTGAGAGCGCAACAAACTGTATGACCTGATGTTACTGTTTCTTTAAACTATACATAGGGTGGGCTTTGGCGCCACCTAGAGGAGTCTCTGTCACCACATGCTATTGGCTGATTGGTATATCTTGCCACCCCCATGACTCCATGGCATTGCTTTGCACGAGGGACTATTGTACATCTCAAAAGTACAGTCTAACATTTCACATTACATTTTTTGTCAGATAACTGCCTCATGTATAGAAAGCATCTCTTATTTCCCCTGCTTCAGGCTTTTTTCAATGTATTAGTCAGTATTCAAACACACAGCCTTAAAAGTGATATTTTTAGTTCTTTTTAGAGACTGCTTTACCGGTCTACCTGAGCTCATGTGATATAGTCAAAAACACGGAGCGTGGAGGCGTGGCTCAGCCCGTTTCAGCCCATGGTTTATTTGTGCCAGTCCCTTTCCATATCTTCCCGATTAAGATGTCATTATCATTTGGGACCCCCAACAGAGTATTCCCTCTTTATCGGCATGTAGTCATTCAATAAAAATGCTGTCAAGACGGAGGATGGTCGCATCTGGAATCATAGTCGTGTAGCACATTTTCGGGAGTGTGGTGTGGCCGACAGGAGGGATGATACTTCTTATCGTTTTCCCTCAGACATTGATGTAAGGTCTGATAGTACTTGTAGGGGTGTCAGAACACGCAGGTTTCCTTTGCATTTACGTGATTTTGTGTAGTTCTTTCTACCTTCTTTTTCTTGTTGTTCAAATGTGTTTATTGTTCTCATGTTACTTTTGTTCTAATGTAAAGAGGAAGAAGTGTAATGATGTAACATGGCTCCATGCCAGAACACTAGGCATGGAACCAGCTTGTTCTGAGGTTCTGTCATGTGAGGGTTCTATGATGACAGTTGATATGCTGGCTGTTGGTTAAGGCTGTAATAAATACCTCTAACCACATATCTTCATCTGGTGTGGATTTACTTTATTACATGAATCATTTAGGGGCCAGGGCTGGACAGGAATCCAAAATCAGCCCTCGCAAATATGTTCAAACGAGCCGCAGATTGCAGGGTGCCGTTACTAAAGCAGGGACACCTGGGTATGTTTGGGCCACGGCAGCCATCGTGCTATGAAAGCAGCCCCCCACCCTCCAGACTACTAGCAAAATGCCCTGGTAGTGCGTAAATTAATTAGTAATAAGTCTTCCCAGCGCCATTCGATTTATTCCCCAAATATCAGCTTTAAATATATTTAGGAAATTGCTAGTTTTGAAAATACACACATTTATGTCTCCAATACACACTTTTGAATGTTGGTCAACCTACATTAATTGGTTCAAACCAAGCCAAAGCTTCTAATTTTGTAGGCCGGGCCGCACACAGGAGAGATACTTGCGGGTAAGCAGATAGCTACCAGTCGCTCACCAGCGGCTCGTTGCAGAAGCCGGAGTCAGAGACTTTGGACTGAAATCATGGATGGAAAGTTGGTAAACAAATACATTGTTTATATATATAAATAGATATAAACAATGCGTGGTAAAGGCATACGTTGTAAAAGCATATGCGATCTAAAAAAACGTGGGGTATAAAATACGTGGGAAAGGCATGCAGAGTATTTCCCCGTGTTGCTCTGTCATACAAGATAGCTTTGGGGACATGACATAGCCCGGGTTGTCACACTTGTAGGAGTGCGATGGTTAGTAGTTGTGTTGTTACGATGATCGGCAGTGCTGGCAGGGGCAATGTGTGGTGGGGCCCTGGCACTTATGTTTTATCACAAATTAAGCACTTCACGGAGCTAAAGGTCTCTGAATCAGGTTACTTTGGAGCCCAGAGGCTTCTGGGGGATGGAACACCCAGTGGAGGGGCAGCAACATCGTTCCAACAGGTCAACGCGGTGTGGTCACTCGTAGAAGCCCTCACACGTCCACACCCTGCCATGCTCTCTAGCTTAGGGTGGACCTGAGGGCCCTCTCCAGCAGAGGCTGGCACCACTCACCCTCAGGGAGGCACCAAGGGAGGTAAGGTGGATTGTCGTAAGGAACGAAAGGGCGACCAAGGTCCAGATCCGGCGACTTACCTTACTCATCCATGACTTGCGCTTGCACATTGCTCGCCGCCGCTTCACGGCCTCCCACAACCGCCTCTGACCTGAAAAGAGACAAGGGCAGTCAGAAGGGTGTGCACAAGACTGGAACGACAGCACCAGGGGGAGAGGGGCCTGGAAAAGGGGTATGTGAGACAAGAGGT